>NW_019721788.1:325723-354184 GCF_002891405.2 Cryptotermes secundus | reverse complement strand
TCTACTAACAAAACGACAGATCATTATGTGAATTTATTAAACAAATGGCTGATTACGCCGGTCACGGTAGTCGAGCGGTCTAAGGCATATACTGTCTTCGCTCGCTTGGAAACCGGGATCGTGGGTTCGAATCCCACTCTGGGCATGGATGTTTAGTTTGTTTGTGTGCGTTTTTCTGTGTTTGTATACAGGTAGAGGACCTGCGACGAGCTGATCACACGCCCAAGGAGTCCTNTAAGGCATATACTGTCTTCGCTCGCTTGGAAACCGGGATCGTGGGTTCGAATCCCACTCTGGGCATGGATGTTTAGTTTGTTTGTGTGCGTTTTTCTGTGTTTGTATACAGGTAGAGGACCTAAGGAGCAAAATTTGAATGCATCGATACGTGCTCAATTTAATTGGAGTAAAATCGTCCCCCCAGAACCTTCTTACCTGACAGAGGTTTGTCAGTTTCTCCCTTCTCTCCCTCTGAGAATTATTTCCCAGAATTCCTCATTGTACCGTCTGAAACCTCAAATTAAGAAGAACTGTTGCGGCCAATAAAGTGATCGGCGGGGAATAGAAACGGGAAAGCTGTATGCAGAGCCCCGTCTGCACCGGTGTAAGACAAAAACATCAGAATACAAAGGGCGCAGAAGTACAATTCTAATCTCTCTGAACCGCGGCCCTAAGCGGAGGTCACGATCCTGAAGCCTTTAGAACATATAATAAACGTATAAATGAAAGCGTTGCACAAGGTTGAGGTCTGTTTCCTGTTTCGCTTCGCTTCATTCCCAGACACAGAGAGACAGAAGGTATAAACAGAAGAATAGATGATAGTGAAAAGCCATGAGAAAGTGAAGGAAAATTCATTGCGTGGGCGGGGGATAGCAAGAAATAGCAACATTGTTACAAGTTTCTCAGGCTTCGCCTGCTCGTTCTTCTGATAAGAGTAATATGAAAGTGAAGCTGTTAGAATGGTTAGAAATCGTAGCTTGAGACAGGGGGTTTCTGAATTAATATCAAATTGTACAATCTGGATAAGCAATTTTGTGGATTTGAAAATAAAGGCGCTTAATCCTGATCAATTTAAGTCACGGGGGCTGAATGAGTAGCACATGGAAATTAGCACTCATCTCAGCTTTGCTGAAGAGCAGAGGAAAACCAAGAAAATCTGTGTCGAGAATGCTGCTCGCAGGAACTTCCGGTTGCATATCGGCTTCTGACCGGCAGTCCGTCAAACAGAAGAATGTGGGGTATTCCCTAATGCTTCCTTAACACATGTGTTCTTGCTTTATGGGCAGACTGCACTACATCCCCTGCCACAGAGGAGTTTGAATGCGAAGTGAAGAGAGAATTTCAAACAATCGGCCTAGAAACGCCTACAACTACTGGGATCTGCATTATTTCTGTTTACTATGCTTTTACGAAAGCCTAAGTGAATCATTTTAACTTATTGCATGTCTGTTATGCTAACTAACTAACTAATCATCTTCATGGATCTGAGTCTTTCTTGGAAAGCCTCCAGCCGCTCAACTTCCCAAGGATTTCCCAGCATTTTACAGAACCCGAAGGTTTATTACCTTTTTCACGAGAACCCTGAACTGGCTCCAATTCTGACCGGATCAATCCAGTCCACACCACTCCATCCTATTTCTCTAAGATTCATTTGAATAGTAACCTCCCACCTACGTCTAGGTCATCCTAGCGATTTCTTTCCTTCTAGATTCCCCACCAAAATTCTGTATGCATTTGCATGTTTGTCCTGTAGTGGATTAAACGTGTAATCAAAGGACGGGAATCTACCGGCGACAATACTGACACAGAAAGGTGGACTCGACTGAATTCGTACACATTGCAACCATGGAAATGCAAACTGTAGCCGTGCATGATAGAACATCGTCTGCGGGTGACAAATATATGAGATAGAATGATGAAGGGCAAATTAAATGTTACTGCAAATATTGACAAGATTCACGGCGCAATTCGAAGAAAGGCAAAAGTCGATATTCTAGGAAAACTGTGGTAATAGTCAAAGACACAGGCCCGCCGGGGTTGTCTGGCATATGTTGCTTGGTGTTTGTGTAGTTTAACCAAGGTTAGCATTCACTTCACAAAGGCGACATGTTTAAACAAATTTGATTTACTTCACGGACTTCTAATTTGTTTTGCTGAGCATAATGCAAGTATTTCTTTGCCAGAAGTAAGCTCCCCTTCCTTCCAAATTCTTTGGGTTACTCAAATACTAAAAGAGCGACCATTACAGAGATACTGGGCTTTCGACTTCTGTTGCATTAAAACATCTAGTCGTAGTGATTTCGTTTTTTTTTATTCAAACTTAGTAATAGAGCCCAGACCATGAATGCCGCCAATATGACAGGAGACTGGACACGATTCTGAGACCCTCAACACTGTTCAGTTCTTACGTTCTTCTCTTAGATTATTATGTGTAAGGACTCTACTTAACTGTGAGCCTTCACTCAACAAATTCTGTGCGTTTGAACATGTTGATAATAGAAAGAACGGTGCCGATAATGTGAAAGTTCGGTCGTCTTGTAATATTCTCTTTTTCAATTAAATAATATTATTTAAAAAACATAACAAATATCTTCTTTGGCGTTTCTGGAGAATCTAAATAATTAAATATTGTAAACGCCTTCCTAAATAAGGTCATGAGCTGTTATATTAATCATGGTTTCTATTCAGGCAATAATGTATTTCCCTCCTGTGAGAATTCAAAAATTCATTACCCTTAACACAAAAATATGTTTGAACAGCTTAATTCGTCCATGTCGTGTACTGCCTTCTTGGATATGACACGGTGTACTGTAATAGATCATCACCGACCTTTCGAGGGAAGTTGCTACCCCCATATTAAATTCCTCCGTAACATTGATAACCATGTACCAGACTATAAGGCGCCACATAACTAGAATGCACTGATCTTCACGCCCACCTTCATGAGAACCTCACATCTGTCTCAGACTAGTCCATGAGCATACTGAGAATCACTAATGGCAGTTTCCTCTCTTCGAAAGAATGCCGTTATATTGCTGTAACACCAGTGCACGTAAAGTCCTCTACATTTGCCTTAGATTTTTACCCTCCTCCGGTGAGGAAATGACGGAATTGCTAATATAAACTGAGTTTCCAGATCCTGCTCACGTAAGGCTACTCTATTTTTCGGTAGAAACTTATTACTGCCACTGTGCCTTTCAACAACAAGTTGACGGCCAGCAGAAGGCGTGGGAGAGTTTGTTAGGATAGAGGAGACAGATTTTTCCCAGTAGCAGGGGCAGACGTGGAAGCTCTACCCGTATTTCGCAATGTTAAGTCCGCTGGTCTCCCCTACCTTGAAGTAGGCCACCAGTCATTTCTTCTCAATCATTTTCAATCCATTCAGCTTATCTTGCTAGAAGTCGCATATGATACAGTTTCTTTTATATCATCAGTCATCTTCGACTCGTCACCATTAACTGTCTTAGGTCACCTGGTTAAACCTGTTTTCGACTCCAGATCTTTCGTTTCCCCATATCCTCGTGTTTCCACTGCTATGTAAGGTTTCAACAGCTCGCGCTCTTTATCCGGTTCACACCGTAACAATATAAGTCTCCATGATTCATTTCAACGTTATCTTTCCATTTACGCCAGATCATAGACTAGGAAGTTTCCCAACCAAACTTTTGTGAACATTTATCGTATATATTACTTTTGAGAACAGTCTTATCCTCTACTCCCTCACCCTTACAATTATCCATGCTAGGTGACAAATACAAACCGTGAAATTCCTTGCAGTGTTTTTTTTCCCCCCCCATTTTCCTCCTTTACATTTCACATACTCTCAAATATTCTTCGCTTTTTGTTCTCAAATGTCCTAAAATTACGTTCCTCCTCCTGATGGAGAGATAGAAGCCATATAATTGTTTCAAGCCTGGGGTTTTGAGAACTAAACCATAAAAGGAAAACGTGCTTGTGTGTGTGCGCGTGCGCGCACGAACGCTAGACGCTATTTCGGTGTCTTCGATTAACGCGCATGATAAATGTTTTCCAAGTCCTGCATTTTATCTTTCACTTTGTACTGATGTGAAACTTTCTCTTTCGCCCTAAGGGAAGAACATGAATTGTAGGTATTTGAGAGTAGGTTACTGAGGAGAATTTCTGGACTCAATAGAGACAGTAAAATATATGAGGACGTAGAAAATTATAATGAGGAATTTGATTTGTTTTGTTTCTTTATAATGAGGAACTCAATAATTGTCACTCTTCACGTAATAATATTTGAATCGTCAAATAATAATATGAGATAAGGGCATATAGAGATAAATGAGAGGAGACGAAAAATGGATACAAATTTCTAGTCAACAAACACGAAGAAATGAGACCAGTGAACAGAGCTTGCCATTGATCGGAGGATAAATTAAAAACTTAGAGAAATGGAACATGAGTAATTGAACTTGACTCATTTGGCTCAGGACAGAATCCAGTGGCGGGATCTGTGAACATTGTAATGAGTCATCGTCTTCCATAAACGGCAGGGTATGAACCGAGTAACCGTTGGCTTCTAAGAAAGAATCCTGCTCCATGAAGTCAGCACAACTTACTTGAAGAAATATTCTTGTGTAACTTCACTGCGTTTCAAAGCGCACTACCTGAAGACCAGTCGATAATCGCCATTTATTATTCCCTTCAATTCCTGGGTCTCTGGAGTCCCAGCCAGAGAACAACCACGCCCTTTCTGGTTACAGTTCTGTCGGCATCAGGTGGAATCAATATGGTCTCCGGTTCCAGAACTGGAAGGTCTCGCAACGCCGACTTAAAGCCAGTCTCACAAGCAGCTTGTACTCAGCCAGAGTTTACGTACCTTACTATTACGTTTCTTAATACTCTGCATACTACATCGATTGTTTATGTTCATTTCATGAGAACAGAAATATGTGATCACTAGATTAATCCATATAGAAAATAAAACCATTGCCAGTAGTCAGAAAATTGTAACTTTGCATTTTGCTAAACAGGTCTCATGCGTAAAATTGTTCGAAATATGAGTTATATAGGCTACATACATCAAAGTCACATCGGACTCTTCTTGTGTAGGAAAGTCCATAAACTTACATTTAAGCTTCATATTGTCGGGTGTAAGGGATACGCGTGACGAAAGTAACGGGTTCTAGTTCGGATGACTGGATTTATTGGCACTTCCATTACAAGTTCTCTTAATCGCACTCAATTATAACGCTATAGCTATTCTACAAATTTTCAGCTCGCCGTTGTACGAGCACTACTATTCTCCGTCTTCACTAGCCGTCTCCTGGCAACGGATCTCAACACAGAAACTATCACTTCAAATCATTATGAAGACTTCTTGTCGTTCCGTCTTCAATCACTCTGTCCTAATCTGTACTCAACTACTCCTAGCTTCTACTTTCAACCGAAATTGTCTTCAAGGTAACTCCTCTGCACGGACCAAACCGAAAACACCGTCTTCTATTGTTAAGGATGCGTGTTTACAGCTTCTTTGCGTAGCAACATATGACTTATTATTCAGCGCGTTTGCTTCTGGGGGAACGTGTTTACCAACCCGTTGCCTAGCAATGGGTGTACATGTAATAATATGCATGAAACAAAATAACATTGTCCCAGCATTTTTTTAATGTACCTCAGTACAGATTCAATCTAAGCCAACTGAAGCATAAGGAAGGAGGGACCTGCTATTAGTATACAATAAACAGTTACATTTCACAGGTAGGAGATGTTGACTTTTTAATTTTTATTTAGTGATTTTTCTTGATTTTTCAATGACTTTTTTAAAATTGTTTTCTTTAATGAATGACATTACATTTTAATTACAGTTTCTTACGTTTGGCGGCAAAACACTTCGTTCATTTTATATACTTATTGATAAGAACGCATGAAACATTTCCCTTCTTACACGAAGCCTCCTGACTCGCGCTTGCACTAGAGCAGGCCTGCCCAGCATAATTTCTTGTGCGGACAACTTCGGCAAACTTCTCTCCGTATGCGGGAAACAAGAAATGTAATATACGAGTGTAAGTAAGTACTATAGTAAAGGTATCCCTGTAACAGGCCATGGACGGCCATAGGGTTGTGAGATCTTGAGGTTCCCAAATTTTCTAGAAAATCGGCTCACAGATGGAGGCAAGATTGTCAGCCTTACGCGCCTGCCTTCCTTTACCCCAAAGAACATTCGAAGAATATTCCTGGTCCTCATTTATGTTAGATGCTGAGTCAAACCCTGGGCCACAGTGCGGCTGGAAAGATTAGGTCAAATGAAAAAATTCAGTGACCATATCGGGACTTGAATCCGCGACCTTTCGGCTTGTAACATAGTGCCTCAACAAACCACGCTACCGCGTGCCCTTAATATACGAGTATACATGAAGAATGTTTACGTATACACAAGGCGAAAGATAATTCGTGAACAAGATTGGCCTATTGTGATTTCTTGTAGAAAAAGAAGTGAAGATACTGTAAAACATACATCTGGAGAAGTGGTTCTCAAGATACAGATCTCCATAAAATGGCGCAGGTTATCAAGTAATAAGACCAAAGGTACCCCTTAGTTACAGTAGGGATTCGAAGTGACCTCCGTCCATTTAGAAGCACACGGCATCCTCTCGAACAAGACTTGACACGTTGGCGTTGGTCGTTGCCACAACTAATTTCAAGTCTTTCCGAGAAATATCCTCTCGTCCTGGAAAGGAGTTAATTAACATCGTTCTCCAGGTATCCCCACAAAAAAATAATATACATTCAACTTATTTTTAGCGGCCGAGGAGACCATGCAATCAGCACTCGGCATCGAATTCACCTTCCTGGAGATGTCGCCTTCAGATATGTTCCACATGGTGCGCTGTATCACCTCAAAAATGGTTTGGGACAGTTATCACTTCCTCATACAAGTGGCAAAACATAACAGAGTTCAACTGATATGGGTTTCAGGTCATGAGGGCATTGTTGATCAGCTGGCAAGAAGAGGATCTGAACAGCCGTTCATAGGACCTGAACCAGCTTGCGACATTTCAATTGGAGTTGCCAAGAAAGCGATCAGGGGCTGCACGAACATAAACCATTAAAAGAGCATTGGGAATCCATAATTGAACCCAGACAGGCAAAGGGACTGGGGCCCTCTGCCGGAAGAACGGGGGATCTGTGAGAAATTAAACAAAGAACAGTTAAGATGGGTGGTAGGACTATTTACAGGGCACTGTCACCTAAAAGGGCACCTTTTCAAACTGTGATTGACAGATGACCCTGCTTGTGAACGGTGCCTGGGAAGAGATGAATCAGCCACATACATATCCAACCTGAGTTGGTTATCATAGGTCTCATCAGATGATCTCCCGCAACTTAAAATTTCCTTGAAAGAACAATTTGATTTATGTTCGTGTTTTTGCCATGGACCTTAGTATTCAGATCCGTAAGGAAAGCAAACAGTTCAGATATTTAGAAACGACGATAACAAATTAAACCCCGATTCAGGATGAAATTAGTAGGAGACTGAAGTCGGGTAATGCTTGCTACCATTCAGTCCAGAACCTTCTGTCTTCCGGTCTGCTGTCCAAAAACATAAAAATTAGAACGTACAAACCTATAATTTTGCCTGTGGTTCTGTGTGGGTGTGAAACTTTGTCTCTAACATTAAGGGAGGAACAGAGACTGAGGGTGTTTGAGAACAGGGTGTTGAGGAGAATATTTGGACCGAAGAGATGTGAAGTGACAGGAAGTCGAAGAAAACTGCATAATGAGGAGCTTCATAACTTGTATTCTTCTCCAAATATAATTAGGATGATCAAGTCAAGGTGGATGAGGTGGGCAGGGCATGTAGTACGAATGGAGGAGACGAGAATTGAGTATAGGATAATGGTGGGAAAGCCAGAAGGAAAGAGACCACTGGGAAGACAAAGGCGTAGGTGGGTGGACAATATTAAAATGGATCTTAGAGAGATAAGATGGGATGGTATGGGTTGGATTGATCTGGCTCAGGATGGGACAAGTGGAGGGCTCTTGTGAACACAGTAATGAACCTTCGGGTTCCATAAAATGCTGGGAAATTCTTGACACAAATAAATACTATTTACTAGTAATTATATTACCATAATGCACTGTAATTAGACACTTTTTCCTGATTTTTAGAAGGAATGGTAGCCTCTCCGGCTTCGTTACTAGGCTTGGATTTAGAAAATATTGGTTGAGGCGATCGTAAATTACATTTCATACCATTAAATCTTTTCTATTGTATTTTACTATTGCCGACATATTTACTTATGTAGTCTTTATGCGTGGTCATGAAATGTCCTTCAGTGTTACATTTCTTGCTAACAACTACGGCGATATTTATATTAAATGCACAGGTTTGTTGTTAATATTAATGAAGAAATATTTATTCTCCAATTTTTCAGTGTTCTACTCTATCAAATTTTATTATCACCTCCATTGAGAATCTATTTTCTTTCCTTTCAATAGAAACACTAAAAATAAAAACACCTTTCTACCTAACACCAAAACCACAAGACGGCAACACAAACATTCTTCTAGAATGCATAATCTTGCCAAGAGTCAGGGTCGATCGGCCCTATTCTACAAACTCTACAGCTGAAGATATGGGCCCCCATTAGGATAGCTTAAACACAAAACGTAAGGCTTGTCTCCACCATCTGCTTTGTTTCATATAATTAGATATTAATTTAGGCGTGTATTTTGCGCATTAGACCGACAATGTAAGTATCAAAAACAATTTATCCTCAGGTTAAATTCTGATGTAGACCTGCGGCACACTTTATTTTATAAGTCAAAATTTACAATTCTTTAAGAAAACACAAAATTGTTATGGATTCAAAAAGTATATTCGTGTTTATAAATTACTGAATCTTGTTCTCTAATTCCTTGCAGTGTTAGATTATAGTTTCAGAGTAACCAGTAATGATGAATAATACCACAATTAATATAATAAGCAAATCACCATCGAAATATATGTGACTTCTTTTTCTTTTTACTGATCAAATATTGCTGTATTCCCTACGTGCTTCGGTTGTAAGAAGAACATCTCCGGGGGGGCGGGACCAAATATAAGGGGACTCTATAATATGTACGAGTACACACACACATATTTATATAACAATTTAAAAATCTGAGACTTTTAATTATAGTGATGACATTTATAATTAATTACAATTAATGTCATATTGAAGTTTGTTAGTGTTAGTAGCCGCTGGAATCAAACTTGTCAATGTTGCGTCGTCCTATATCACGGGCCATTACTGATCAAATATTACTGTATTCCCTACATGCTTCGGTGGTAAGAAGAACATCTCCGGGGGGGGGACCAAATATAAGGGGACTCTATAATATGTACGAGTACACACACACACACACACACACACACATATATATATATATATAAAACAATTTAAAAATCTGAGACTTTTAATTATAGTGATGACATTTATAATTAATTACAATTAATGTCATATTGAAGTTTGTTAGTGTTAGTAGCCGCTGGAATCAAACTTGTCAATGTTGCGTCGTCTTATATCACGGGCCATAGTGGCATACTCATTTTCACCTTGCGGATATCAGGCTATGCGAGATGCTTAAATCAGTTCCTAAGAGATCAAATACTGCACAGTGTAACACTTTATCCCTGTTAAATTAATACAAATACGCTTCATCTATACACTCATAACTTAACACTTATTTCCGATTAACATTTCTTCTGGGTCTACAAATATTTTTCTTATGCCATTAAGAGAGATATTACAACAGTAGATCTGGAGAAATAAAATGAAAACTCACTGCAGTATGTACACTTCATTCATTCAAATATAACACAGGTACCTTTAATAACTTCTGTAATTGTGTTAAGCAATTATATCCAGAACAGAGACTAGAACAATATTAATTGTATATCAAAAGCACTGAAAACCTGAAGTCTTATTCGTGCACTCATTCAGGTTTATAACTTGTTCTGCTCACATTCTCCTCATTACTAATACGTCTTTGATACCGACAACTTTCTCTTCTGCGCTGAGGATATTAGAAACTCTACGCTGTCTACAATGCGCAAGGTATGATAGAATTCTCATTTCATAGTTAAAAATTTCAACAATTTTCATCGAAAAGTTCATTTTCCTGGGGAGTAAAGAGTGGCCGGCGCGTAGGGCTGACAACCTTACCGCCATCTTTGAGCCGATTGTCTGGAAAATGTGGGACTCTCAACGTCTCACAACCCTATGAGCCTTCACGGCCTGGTACAGGGATAGCTTTGCTTTTTTTTTTTCCCTTAAGTTCAACGAGGACGTACTACCAGCAATAAAGTTATATGTTTTGATAGTGTATGTGAAAGCTCATCATGTTGAGGAGGTATGGTTTTTGATCCCCAAGGGAAATTATATTAGGGCAAGATGTAAATTTCGAAACGTGGATAAAACTTATCTAAATGTCAGTAGTTAAACATGTTAAAATTCTGAAAGCTGTTACTGTGTAAGTAGTTAAAGAAAGATAAAATTTAAAGAACTCGAATGTTAACTCCGGCAACCGAAAAGAATTCTGGGAGAGCGACTTGAAGGAGTCCATGTTCGTTTCAGTGCAATCACTATTTCACAGTGTTCTAGCACTCAACGATTCAAAATAAACTCGGCCAATAGCGTACCTAGTATTTCATGTGAAAAGTTAAGCAATAAAAGAAGTGTCGAAAGAAATAATTACACCTACCTTCCTTCAAATTCTTCAGTCTATCATATCGTAAGACTAACAGGAAATAAAAACTAAGATCATTCCATTTATGATCCATTTGTAGAGTTTCCATTAGTTAAGACTTACAGTAGGTCTATGTACCATAACTGCCGGATATAATCTCAAAGCTTCTTACCTTTGCGATGGCTTTGGTCATAAATTTTAGTAAACATTCGTCTACTGGTTGTCACAATCAGACAGAGAGTTAGGTTCACAGTAATTTTGTTCTCAACTGTACTTGCTGCACTACTTGTCATCTAGTGTCGCTCCTCCGAAACTCAAGTACCTTCCATATTCGGATTCCTGATGGTAAGGAGATGAAAAATAGGTGCAGGGATAGCTCAGTCGGTACTACAATGAGGTAAGTGTTGGATGGCCAGCGTTCGATTCCCGGCAGGGGAAAAATATTAGCATGTGATAGAGTGACTATACATGGAATTTGGATTGGTGATTGGTCTTATTGGGCACTTCAACACACAACTAGGGTCTATAGTTTACAGATCACTTATCACACACAGACTAATGTTCTCAGTCACGGTCTTCCCTGCTCTGCTTGGTAACATCTTCCAACGACGGATGTTCCTCTGTCCTCGCAGGCTGGCGGCTATCTCGCACCAGTCTCCTACTCTTGTAACTGCCGTGTCAAGACTACCATGTAACGGCACCCGACGCCCGTTAAGCATTGCTTCCAAAAATTACTCCATTGATGCGTGTTACACAGCCGTTACCTAGCAATGGCTGTTTCTTTGTTTCACAGTTCTTGCTTTCAGCAAATGTGCGATAATATTTTTCACTACTCCACAACGCCCAGACGGGCTCTGAGGCCCACCCAACCTCCTGCAAAATGGGTACGCGGAGTTTTTTCTTGGCGGTAAAGCGGCTGGGGCGTGAAGCTGACTACTCACCTCCATATAGTGCTGAGATTAAGAGTGGTGGAGCTGTACTTCCTCTCCACCGATTACAGTGACCTCGCGGTCTAAGACATGACTGCTTTTCCCACTCAAACATTTAGGTCATGGGTTTGAATCCCATTCGGGGCATAAATATTTGTCTGCGTTTATTCTGTTTGTGTTGCCCTGCGTAGATAGCGGCTCGCGGCTGGCTAATCCCCCGCCAGAGGAATTTATTATTATTATTATTATTATTATTATTATTATTATTATACCTTCACTCCCCAAGGTGTCTCCATGTCATAAAGCAATTAATTTTATCTATTTACTTACAGATGAAAAGTAAGGGGGCAAGATGAACACACACAGACGTAATTCCATTGAGACGAGTTCTTCTTCAGAAGCCAGGAGGCCAAAGAACCCAAAGGTTCATTGCCGTATTCACAAGATACCCGTCACTGCTTCCTATCCCTATCCAGATGAATCCAATTCATAGCACCCCAACCTATTCCTCTAAGATCCATTTCCACTTCTTAAAGACAAATACGCGAAGTGAAACCCCTAGTGGCGGTGATCTCTATTGGGTTCTACCGGTTCTGCCATGCAAAGCCAGTACTGACAGAGGACTTGTCTGAAAAGCAAAAAGACAAATATTCAATATCATAGTACATGTACGAAATGTACACTTGACGACAGGCTAGGCATATTCGTTAGAGACAACCCCACCTTCTCGTCAGAGAGGATGTTACATAAGGACTATTACAGCTGAGAGAAAAATTCTCTGATCGTGTGTCTGAAGGGGCTTGACGCCAAGACTAGTTGATTGGCGGTAAACTGTCAGTCGTAAAGTAAGTTTCACTTTGACTTCGACAGACGAGCGAGTTATGCGTGAGACAGTCGCAGCTGAGAAGCCGTGAGTGGAGGACACAAAGCCGTCACGGGAAGAGATTGTGAGGATTCAGCTATGAAGTGTTAACAGACGTTGAAGACCTTATGTGCTATAGTTACAGTAATATCGATAGCGTTATAATTATTTGTAGTAACAAGTTGTGAGCATCCAATAAATCGGTCCACCAATTCAAACTCCGTCTGCAAGTCCCTAATACACGTGACACTCTAAATGACGAACGTTAAGAACTTCTTAACGATGCTGTAACACGTCGTTTAAAACTATTATTCTGGACTTTGTACATCGTCGGAATGTATTAAAATCCCAGGGCTTCGGAAATGGGTTAAGTTCCTTCCTGAGGCGATCACGATACGAAAGAAACCTATCTGCCATGAATAACCCTAGGGGGTAGTCCATGATTTGAAATACCTCTACCAAGGGCTCCAGAAGGAAAGGTTCCCTTCGCATTATTCTGATCTGAAGACGGAAATGTCATCTATTTGACAAGCGCAGCCCTTTTAATAGATGCCAATGGCAACGTCCAAAAAAATAATTAAAGAAAACATTTCTAATGACAGTTGCAAATCGACTATTTCATGACATAAATTCCTTCATCGAAAAGAAAAACTCCTCTTCGTAACTGATATACTGAGAACAATCTTCACATCTTCTCTGAAATAAAAATGGTACAATCTAAGCCCATACACATCTCCTGCTTATGGATATGAATTTACACAACTGATATGGCGTTATTGCGCAATGTAAACACAAAACTGCACCAACCAACCAAATGGGGCCTTTATACGGCAAGGTCTCCCTGTGTCATAATCGCATCCATCTGTAGGTGTGTGAGATCTACCTGAAAGAGTAGGCCTATATCGTAGACACAAGAAAATGTCGTTTATCACCAGGTCACTGCGCTTTCCCGGGTCAATACGGACGCTGCCACTCTACACAAAACTTGGATCAGTGGGAAAGTTGCTGGACACAAGTGCTCGTCGGAGCGTGGGAGTAGGACGAGGATGCGTAGGGATATGAGGCGTGAAATTGGATCCTCCCGTGTGGCTTTTTGTTAACCTACCAACTCACAAGCCGAGGCAGAGGGAAAGTTCTGTTGTAATCGCATTTCACTTTTCGCAAGGAAATTTTAGAGGAAAAACTCCATATATTTTTAGAATAAATAAGTTTATTCTATATACCAGGAAATATAATAATACCATCAAGCTCTGTGCTGGTTCACATGCTCCATACGTCACGTCTTCACAACAGACGCAATATATAACTAATGTAATGTCCGTCGTAACAAACTGCAGACTGATAGCTGTAATGCTGGACGCGGAGTTCAGCTACTCACAACCATGCAAATACGCAAATTCGAGTTGACTTTCTTGAAGCAGATCACAGCCACTTAGTTCCCAGCCCCACCTGTTATCGATCGCAAGGTCCACTGCAGTATCTTCTGGCTGGAACTAAAGACGAGAAGGCGCAATGTAAGTTGAATGCAGTTGGGCTTCTTCATCCACTGATCGACGATTAATTCATAGATCATGTGATGACTGTTTGAGCTGTTGACGGATCCACTTTATAACATTGTGATTACGAATGGTGTTTGTGTGAGGAGGCTAGAGGAACGTGTATTGTGAGGAGCTACATACCTTCCACTTATTGCAAACATTATTAGTTCCATGGAGCTGAGTCCTTCTTAAGAACCTACCAGTCGTTCAGATATTCAAGAATTTCCCAACACTTCATGGAAACCGAAGGTTCATTACCGTGTTCACAAGAGCCCGCCACTTGTCCCTTACCTGAGTCAGATGAATCTTGTCCATATCATCCAATCCTATTTTACTAAGATCAGTTTTAATGCCATATTTCCACATAAGTTTAGGTCTTTCTAGTGGTCTCTTTCATTATGGCTCTTCGTCTCATGCTTGTTACGTGCCCTGCCCACTTAATCCTACTTAACTTCGTCATTCTAATTTTATTTGGCCAGGAGTGCGTTATGAAGCTCCCCATTATGAAACTTTCTCCAACATCCTTTTATTTTAGCCCTCTTTAGTCCAAATATTCCCCTCAGCATTCTTTTCTCAAATATCCTCCCTTAATGTGAGAGACCATGTTTCACATCCATACAAAACTACAGGAAAAATTACTTTTTAGTGTTTTAATATTTACGTTACATTATTTAGACCAGTGTTTCTCAACCGCCGGGCCGCAGCCCGGTACCGGACTCTCGCCTTATAGAAGAAACAATTTGCAGGGCCGCATCTGACAAAGGTCGAGAACCACTGATTTAGACTATGAAATAAAAAATATGAAATGGCCGAGTCATGTAGAACACAGGGAGAAAATAGACTTGTCTACCAGATTTTGGTCTGAAAATCTGATGAAGAGAGACTCCTGGAAAGGTCGGAGTAGATGGGGGTAATATTAAAATATATCTTAAAAGAAATAGGTAAGATGGTGATGTCTGGGCTCAACTGCTTCAGTATAGGACCCAGTGATGGATTCTTGTGAAAATGGGAATGAATATTCTGGTGCCAAACTGGCGAGAAATTTCACGAATTCATGCGCAACAATTACCGCCTCAAGAATGTATCGAGTTGCCTGGTTACAATCCAACTCTTCTCCTAGAAGAATTATCGAAAATCACCAAAAACTTCAGTTACTATAGCTGCCAACTGAGCTACTATTCGAACCGGGTACTTCAAGAACACACACTAGAGATACAATGCTTCTCGGCATTGGCTTTTCATTTTGTGGCCTTCGGGGCCGTGACATCTTGTAGTTGGACACCGACATTTCGTAGGAACACGCATTATCGCTCATCAGCGTTGAACTCTTACGCTGATAATGCCAATTATCCTACTCAGTCTTCTGACTGACTAGGCTCGGTTTCGATTCCCTTATTTTATCCCGTGGTCTCAGGACTACTTACCTAGCCATCTGCTTACATAATACAGCCCATTCCTCACTTTATACAAATCACATGTAGACGGAGGCAGCATGTTCCTCCGAAACATTGGCATCTCTCTAAAAGTATTTGTAATATACAAAAAATAAAAATCTCAGCAGTAACCGTTTCTCTTTTTTGCTTAAAAGACCAAAAGCGAACAAGCAGGCCTACAGAAGTAATTTACGACCTGCCTACGCGCATGCTTCGTTACAAATTACTGATGAAATTCAGATTAACTCTAGTGTCGACGGTCTACAGTAAAAGTGTTACGTAAAAATTAATTTTTTGGTTCGTATCTGACTGGTGTAACTCTTAGTACGTGCCCGCTTATAGCTAAAATCCCATTTCATCTTTGTCAGCATTCTTAAAGTGGCCAAAACAAACTCCAAGGCCTGTAGCCCGCAAGCGAACTATACCGACCGAGCGACCGCGGCTTGTCGGCGAAGTTAGTGCCAAATTTGCAGATAGTGTGTGTCACGTGGTCAGCACAACGGATCCCCACAGCCGTTAATTTCGGTTTTCTAGACCGGAGCCGCAATTTCCTTAAAATAGCTCGTCAATTATCCTCACGAGGCTGAGTGAATCCGTTTCCAAACCCACTACTTCTCAGAAAATTTGGTAGCGCTGGGAATCGAATCTGGGACCTCTAGATCTGTAGCCAGGAACTCTGACCACTAGACCAGAGAGGCGGTCCCTTAAAGATGCCTCGCCGTATAAAATATTGCACACAAGATAAAATATATCTCATTAAGATCTATAACATCGGTTGAAATATTTTTCTATGGGACATGTTTAACAGAATACGAGGAAAATAATTTGAATGTACGCTATAATCACCTTATCAATAATATACTGTGACGGAGAAATTGGCATAGGCAACAACGCTTCTGATTGGTATTCGGGAAGCACCAGACTCAAATCCCCGCTTGGGTTTAGGTTACTTTGCCGGTTCCTACTGGTAACGGTACCGAGGTAGTACACTTCATGTTATATTTCGGCCGTTTCCTTCGTCGTCCCTTCCAATTCATTATTCACTAATCATCTTATCATTCGACGCTATATCCTCATTTTCACAGATTTGTCAAATAAACAATAAATAATTATTTAATAAATTCAAGTTTTATCCCAAAAAATTGTGTGAAAATTTAGATTGAATTAAACTAGCTCAGAATATAAGGCGTGCTCTTATGAACATGATAATGATCATGTGGTTTCTATACGATCTTTATCACCTGGTGACTTTTTAACGTCTCCTGAAGAGCTTCGCTCCGTGAGCAAATAACATGTTTTTGTTTTAAGTATATGATAGATAGGATAGGTTGATGTGGACTGGATTGATTTCGCTCAGGATAGTAACCAGTGGAGGGTTCTTGTAAACACTCTAATGAACCTTCGGGTTCCATTAATTGTTGGGAAATTCTTGAGTAGTTGGACTGCTGGCAACTCAGCTCAGTTGAGTTAGTTAATTAGTTAGTTAATATATGATGATCATATCTATAGCACAAAGCAAAATCGAGGAAGATTGCTTGTGTAACATTTATATACTTCACTGGAATACAGGTTTCCACTTTTTGTTGATGAGCCTGACAGATATCAATGGAATCCCTAGCGAATATGAAACACGAAGTTCACACTTATATCTGATCAGATGCCGTAAAGAATTATTTTCTTTCTCCGCTGCTGCTCTTGCAAGCTCTATGGTAACTCGTCTGTGGCTATGAAGGTGAAGTCATCGATCAATGGAAATGGCCTCCTCTGGAAGAAAAGTTTTCCTGCCCTTAACCAGGTACTTTATCACGCAGAATCGGATTACTGTGGGGCTAATTGGAGAACAAGACCTCCGCACCTTCGCCTTAGCAGTAGCTTGTTGGTTTCCCCATTTATACACCACGAACTGAAAGAATTTCGCTTAAAGTTCGTGCAAGAAGGCGTGCTAATAGGAAAACAGTAACTATCGAAAGAACTGTAGCTAAGTAACCAGAAGCCTTTAGCTAAACAATCTGCTTCAAATAATTGCGTTTGACTAGTAACATGAATTTGTTTGCATTTATTGCACACAATTAAGACATAATGGAGAGGCCAAAGCCTTCTGAACGTCAACATACTTCATTTACTGAACAAAAAGGGGCTTCCAGTAATGAGACTTGGTATGGGATGCATCTATTACTTTCACAGAACAGAGGAACTCTTGAGAAACTTTCAGCTGTTTAGTTGCCAAAAAAATTTGCAATGTTGTTTTCGTAACAGCTGACTACTGGCCCACGTCCTGAACTAGACGAATTCAGTCTGTGTCATATTTCAGATCAATGTTAGTATCTGGCGCCTACTTACTTACTTATTTACTTACTTACTTACTCATGGAGCTGAGCCCTTCTGGAGGAGCTGCCAATTCTGCAGCTACTCAAGAATTTCCCAGCATTTTATGGAACCCGAAGTTTCATCACCGTGTTCACAATAGCCCTCCACTAGTCCCTATCCTGAGCCAGATCAATCAAATCAATAACATCCCATCCTATCTCTCTAAGATCCATTTTAATATTATCCACCCACCTACGCCTTGGTCTTCCCTGTGGTCTCTTTCTTTCTGGCTTTCCCACCAATATCCTATACACAATCCTCGCCTCCCCAATTCGTGCTACATGCCCTGCCCACCTCATCCTCCTTCACTTGATCATTCTAATTAACTTGGAGAAGAGTACAAGTTACCGGTCACGGTAGCCGAGCGGTCTAAAGAATGTACTGTCTTCGCTCGATTGGAAACCGGAATCATGGGTTCGAATCCCACTCAGGGTATGGATGTTTAGTTTGTGTGTGTGCGTTTTTCTGGGTTTGTGTACAGGTAGAGGCCTTGCGAGTAGCTGATCGCCCGCCCAAGGAGTCCTACCGAATGTGTAAAATCTAGAAGAACCGAAGTGAACGGAGTTGATGGAGGTAGGCCTAGGCCCACTGGGGCTGTAGTGCCAAGGGGAAAAAAAGTAAGACTCGCTAAGTACAAATTAACGTATGAATTACGTATAAGCTATTGCTACCCCTGCCGATTACTACCCTTGCAGGTTTATTTCTAATCCACGCTCATTCTTTCTTACCACCATTTCCCATTTACTTCTATATTTTACTACACACACTCATATTTCTTGTTGCTATTCCTTTCTTTTATCCTCATATCCTTTTGACACCTGTTTCTGCACTGATATTCCATACGTACTGCCTAAAATCTGACCCCTCCAAATCTTTGTTTCTCCACATCTCAATGCATGGTTCCAATCTTCTTCTTTGCTACATGTGGGACACATCTTCTATTCACCGTTCCTCTTAAAGGTCCTCAATCCCCGAACTCGTACTTTTTCGCAATATTTTTCCCCTCCTGGCTTTGGCTGTTCGAAGTTCTGCATGTCCCTTCTTTTCCCGGTTGTTCCTTAAACTATTTTGCAATATTAAAGAGTTTCTCTCTTTCGGAGTGGCCTCAACATTTTGCCTTTCTCTATAAATACGATAATTTCCTATTATACACATAGAAATTTTGAAATCACAACAATTTCTGTGGGTATTTAAGAACTTATCTTGATACAAATAATGTATGGCACGTCTTTTACAGCAATANCGTGAAAGCCTCAAATCTTACAATAATATTCTAACTATGCCCTAAATGCAAACAAACAAACAAACAAACAAACTCCGTGGTGTTAGTCCGCAAGCGAACTATACCGACCGAGCGACCGTCGCTTATCGGCGAAGTTAATGCCAACTTTAGCTGATAGAGGGTGTTGCGTGGTCAGCGCAACGAATCCCCACGGCCATTAATCTCGGTTTTCTAGAACGGAGCCGCTATTTCCTTGAAACAGCTCCTTAATTATCCTCACGAGGCTGAGTGGATACCGTTCCAGACCCACTACTTCTCAGAAATTCTGGTAGCGCCGGGAATCGAACCGGGGACCTCTGGATCTGTAGCCAGTAACTCTGACCGCAAGACCAAAGAGGTGGTAGCCCTAAATGCAACGTAGCATATTTTTGCGGTAAATGAAATCTGTCAACGAGAGAATTTATGAATGCTGATCTCTAAAATATAGAATCTGCATATTGTTTAGCTGTATTGAGTATCTGTCATAATATCCATATTGGTATGCGAATGTGCAAGTATCTTCTCTGCTAATTAACTCTCAAGAATGTATATTTACTTTTAATAAATGAATACTAACAGCAATAAGCAACTAAAATTAAAACAGCTTGTATCCGTAACGTTAATTTGTATTCCAAAGCGGAGTACTCATTTTAATCGTAATTTGTTTACTTTCAAAGTATGAGAAGTAATTTTGTAACATCTTCAGTCTAAAGAAATTTAAAGAACTTTTCGTTCTGCAGGGCACATTAAAGCTCAGAACCGTGACATGACGCGAACCTTCTTCTGCATAAAAAAATTGGTATTTACCAAAAATAATTAACATTTTCACTTTATTAGAAATGTTTCATAATTATCTCTTAAAATATGTGATCACGTGGTCTTAAAATGGCCTAGAACTGAGTTCGCAATTTCGAATCTTATTCACGACAGATATTTGTCCAAATTTCCAACGTGCCTCTAAATTTTGTATGTTTCTGAATGGCCTAAATCCGCTCCTGTATTCTCTCCTGCCTATTGGAATAGGAAGAAAAGATTCGAAAGAGACTGAGGCATAAATAAAAATGATCTTTCAGAGAAGCTAAATTAATTACTTTTTCATTAAGCGAGGCTTAAGAATTGACGAAGTCTGTACATAGATCACCGACTTCAATTCCCCACTTTCTTGCTGCGGATGAGGCATGTTTAATTAAAACGAGAAGCAGTAGTTGCAATGTTTACACTGGAGGAGAGTATAACATCGAAACTTCGGGTCAATAATATTTCATTTAAAATGATAATGTATGTTTAATTAAATGAAAGCCAGGATCTATGTTCTGGAAGTTGTTCTCTTACTTCAAGAGATACAAGTTAAATGACGGCAAAAGGAGAATGATATATGATGAAACTAGAAATAACTACACAACAATGATTAAACAGTTTATTGATTAATTTTGCGCAAAGCACAATAGACCATTGTAGGTCGCGGTGCAAGGGCCGAGAAGGCCCACCCCTTATACATTCATACGTGCATTCATTCAACTTTGTGCACAAAGTCAAGATTTATACTACGTTTTCTTTGTTACATGCAACCTAAAACATTTCACAACGTCTTCAATATGTGAAATTCCTTAAATTTCAAAATTTCTCGCACAGAATTCGTAGATACTTTATACTCCTTCCGTATAGGAAGTGCCATAATAATAATAAAGTATTATCGATATAAATCAATTGATTAATATATTTTGGGAACCTCAATATTAGTTCAAATTCCGCTAAAGTTTATATTGTGACAAGATCCCTGAAATCTAGAATTATTCATTACTAGACAACATCTCTATAAACACATTCCCACGCAAGCGAATTCGCGCAACAATAGAAAACAATAGAACAATATAATTTCTGTGGACCGACCACGCGCGTTGTTACGCAACGGTTCGTTATACACAACTCTGCAGTAGTGAATCAATATTCAATAATAAAGTATGCTATGTTTTCTTTAGAGGCCACCCCAAGGTTATATAACGAGAATATCACGCCGCTAGAATAGAATTGAGGCAGTTGAGAGTTCAGCTCAGCGAAAATAAGGAGATCGCTTAAGTTAGTTGAGTTTGCGGGGTTCCAAGTGAGCAGTCAGTCGAGAGTTGAGTTCTGAGAAAATGAATGAGAAGAGATGTCAGTTGCAGCAGAGAACTGGATTGAGAGTTCCGGAGTTGGCAGTTGTCAAACGATGGAAGGGTCAAGCGAGTTCGGAAAAGATTTGTCAAAAAGAAATGAGGAAGACTCCTGAGACGGCAGTCGAAAATGATTAAAAAGAAATGGCCAGAATGAAATTAAGCTGTGAAAAGAAGACTTCATATGTGCTGTAGTTATAGTAAGACTGTTAAAATTCGTTGCCAGGATACGACTAGTAAAAACTGAGAACACTAATATGTGTACTTCTTTTAGCTTATTTTGGACTTCACCCATCGTCTGGTATGTAAAAGATAAAAAGACAAAAAACCACGACGTTTCGGAGACTGGATCTGTCTCCGTCTTCAGGTGGATAGGGAAGGATAAACCTACTCAGTTGGGCCCCTTAGAAAGAGCTAGTCTCAATCACTGGACATACCAGACGATGGGTGAAGTCCAAAATAAGCCAAAAGAAGTACAGTATACACCATCGTCAGAATCCTTTCAAGACTAATATGTGTGTAGCGGTGAACTGCTATGTGCGTAGATCATCGAAGGCACTGTAATTAATTGTAGTTCTGAGTCGTGTGTACAAGGTGTCAATAAATTGAATCATCCAATCTAAAACCCGTCTGATTGTCACAGCCCTAAATCGTGACAATATGGAAATCAGGTTAATGAAGCAAGAATTGACTCCTAAGAATCTTCTTTCACCTTGGACGCGATATCAAGTAGTGTGGTAGGAGTCTATCAAAGTTTCGGATGAACGTCCTGTCTCCAACTTCAGGGCCGAAGAGTATATCCAGTAAGCAAGACCTGCGCTTGTTGTTTGTTCATTTGGTTGCTGGATTTTCTCTTCAAATCTGAAGATATAGGCAGTACGTTCCTTCGAAACGTCAGAAACCTCGTGTAAAATTTGAAGATCTCACAGCGGTGATTATGACAAGTTCTGTCTTCTTGGATATAACGCCGTGTAGTCCATTGAAAGTCAATGGGAGTTTCGGAAAAGTGTGTTACCTCCATCTACAGTTCTGAAGAGCTAAGGAAGAACCAGTATGAAGCAGGCGGCAAGAGAGAAAGTAGAGATTTCATCGGAAACTTCTATTAGACACGGCGTCACAGCTCACTACTCTTCAAGCAAATATCTATGAAATCACCAATGAAATATTTCAGCACATATAACTTCATATTTAGAAAACTGGCGTCTTCGTTATTTTTCAGATAAGCGTTAAACGATGACGGGCTTTCCTACTACCAATTATGAGAATTTCAGCTGATACTATGGATTCTGAAACCGCTGGGAGGAAGGGAATTTGTTCCAAACGTACCTTTATCTCACACTGAAAACTTTCCTTCCGCTTGAAGCGATGCCACTAAGAGACATAAAGATTACTGGATACCGGAATGATAATCGTCTTTTCGACCAATCATCTCAACGTTTACATATTGTAACATATGTGCTCAAGGCAAGAACTGTGAAGCCTGCAGGGACAGCAGTTGCTATGGAACGGCTCTGCAAACACGCCCGTTGCTAGGCAACATATTTCGTAACTAGCAACAATAGAGTGACTAGGAAGCGGTGTTCTCTACTAGTTCCGTACGATACCTACGTGACGCAGTAACAGACTAGCTGTTGGGAGAGGTCCTTTCTATGAAGTCTGTGCCTAGGCTATACCTCTAACAAAAAACAGCTGCGATTACGAGAGAGTTTTGAGACGGCAATTAGAAGTGTAAGATTTACTTGTGAGACAGTCGCCAGACAATAAAGAACGTGAACACGGACGCTGAGGAAGCCATGGCATTGAAAGCCGTTACCAGGCGACAACCGGTGAAGATACAACAGATTGAGAAGATTTCGTACATGCTATAGCGAAATACAGGATGTGTGAATTAGCTTTAACGCTATTGTTATTTGTAGTTACGTTCAATAAATCCAATTACCAATCCAAGCCCCATCTATAATCAATCACGTGACAATATATTCCATAGCTCAAGTACACTTATAAGTCCTGGTCCCTGATCAAAGTGTTCTTCAGATACCATCGAAGTTCAAACAGTAACTGTGGCTTCCCAGTATATATTTAAATGATATGTGAAAGTACTTCGGCACAAGAATTCTCTAGGAAATACATATGATCAAGTTCTTTCTTCGAAGAGAGCAGTCTTTTAGGATGTGGCGCCGTGTATATATTGTATCCTCCGACATTTCGGAGAAACATATCGCCCCTATATTCATGGTATAAGAAAAAAGAAGAAAATCCGCAAGCGAAGAGCCGGTCTGAGCAGGTGCAGATGGACTAATGTCGAGAATAAACCCAGCTGTATAGAGCAGGAAAGGAAGGGGAAGGGGGGGCTACATGGGAAATCAGTAGAGGGGAGAGGGGAAGGGTCTGGGCAGGTTGGGCCAGCAGGTAGGAGGCTAGTGCAGGCAAAGAATATTGTATCGGGGTAGAAAGGCAAGGTTAATGGTTGGCATTAACCCTTAAGCTTGGGGGTTGCTATGTGACTCGGGCATGGGCTTGCGTGGTCTTGTGGATCTGGAGTCATGTCTCAGAGGTTTCTTTAGGGAAGAGACGAGAGGTTTCCATGACTTGCTGAGACAAAATCCCACCACTCTGTTCATATTGCTGGGATGGAGTTCAATCTCATTGGCCTCCCTATGATGCGATCCATATACCGGGTCTTGGTGGAGAGGATGCAGGTATTCTGAAGCTAAATGCGGTATCCCAAATCGATGCTGTGTTCAGCCACAGCTGACTTGTCCGGATGTTCGAGACGGATGCGCCGCTGATGCTCCTTCAACCTCGCGTCCACGGAACGGCCCGTTAACACAATTTCTACAGGACGCCACATCCCAGAAGACTGCTCTCATCATAGTCACCGCCGTGAAAACCTCAAATCTTAAGAGCTTCTTTCTTCAATCAAATTATTAGAGAAGCAATGCCTCTCAAGAGGCGAAATCTGAACTACTGTTTCTTTTAACCGTCAAGCCAATCTTTATCATAATGAAATCTCTGCTTCGTGGGGAAAAATGTCAAGACTTACATGAATAAACTGCATGAAGTCTCGCGTATAGAGATATTAAGGCTGAGTTAATGTATCCTTGTAAAAGATTCTGTGCCATGTTCTCAGGATACCACATGCTATACCAGGATCTAATCATATGTATTTATAGATGCATAAATTTCTTACTTCAATATATTAGAATAAATAATAATTTCATATTCATGAACTTATGTAATTGGGTTTTCATTGTGACCCTAGACAAAGCGCCAGAGCATGATATGAAAATTTTCAGGTTCACCCTGGTCTCAATTAAGGGTGATGTCAAAACCAAAAACCATAAAAGTGTTATGTAAGATCAGAGATTTTCACGGCGGTGACAATGAAGAATGCCGTCTTCTGGGATGTGGGGCCGTGTAGATATTGTGTTAACCAACGTTTCGGAGGAACGTATTGTCTTCATCTTCAGAGTATAAGAAATCCGCTATTGAGGAAGATTGCAGCTAATTTCTCACGCTGATTCCTCGCTCGTGTAATTATTACACACCGAAGATGGAGGCATACGTTCCTCCAAAACGTCGGTTAACACAATATCTACACAGCACCATATCCCAGAAGACTGCATTCTTCATGAAAATGTTGATTTGTTTTTTTATTGCAAAAGGATTGTGTACAAAGGGTTTGTCCCAACTTGTCTAAATATCAAACGGAAATTTTATCTCAGAGTTTTGGAGCGTCTGAGACATCGGGTTCGTCGTGTGAGACCAAATGTGATTCTCGACAATTGAATCGTGCGCCATGAATCCGCGCTCGCACACAAAGCGCTTTCCATCAAGGAATTTTCAGCCAAAATGTCGATTGTGCAACTAGAGCGTCAAATTTTCTCAACAGATCTCGTTCCGGGAGATTATTCCTCTCGCCCGTCACGAACACTCATCGCGAGGGATCAATCTTGATACTGTCGAAGAGATTCAGAAGGTTTCGACGGCAGTTCTAAACAACTTGCAGAAGAATCACTTCTGAAAGTACTTCGGCAGGGAGAAACAACGCTGGAATTCCCGTATATATTACAGGACTTCGATGACGAAACTATATTCAGAATAAGATGTAAGACATTGCGACCTATGAGTGCAGCCTCTGTTCATCCGCTGGTCCTCGTTCTGCCATACTTTGTAACATTCCTGATCAATAATGCAATTTTCAGATTCTCTTCAATTTTCGCCTGCTAATCTTTAATCCATCATTGTCTCACACTCCCCTATTTTTGCCTCCTGAAGAGTCTGATAGCTGTAACAAGCCAATATATTATCATATCCTCAATTTTTAAAGTTTAATTCATTACCGGATAACTGGCTGGTCACAGAGTAAGGATGTTTTAAGTTTAATATTGTAAAGTGGATGGCCGAAGCTTTGCTAGGTAGCGGACCGATATACACCTCGCAATGCGCGAGCGCAATAATGGAACAACGGGGTTATTCAACCCGCTTGTAGGCAACAGCTCGGTAAACAGACTTCGGGGCAGACGCAATGACGTCACACTGCAACAGTACTAGCTATCATATAACTTGTTTTCTGTGTTGTCCGTGTGGCGCCTATAAAATGAACATCTGTTTAAAGTTAAGTTAGTAGTACAATATAATACTGCAGGTCGCGGTGCAAGGGCCGAGAAGGCCTACCCCTCATACATTCATTAGTAATCTGTGTGTAGCAGGGCCGAATACCTCCACCGTGACCCTGCGAGTCGTAGGAGACGACGAAAAGGGAGTCCCATGGGACTAAGATCCAAGAAAGAGTGAGCTGTCGAGGGCCAACAGCATATGCAAAAGGCAGATCCGTCCACAAGTCAGAGAGGGCGCCCCACAGAAACAGGTCCGTAACTGCAAAACAATAATAAATATCTGGTCATGAGCCCCGAATGGAGCTCGATAACCAAGACTTACTGATTGACTTACCGTCAATCGCAGTGTTACTTTGACTTTTACTTTGGTTAAGTTAGTGAAGAGTCCATGATGGTTCAGCAGTTGGGAGTGCAAGGACGAGAATGGAGCGCGAATTGTGAAGACCGAGTACAGATTAGGACAGAGGAATAGAGAGTGATTGAAGAAGAAATAATAAAAAGACTTCACAGTGATCTGAAATGACAATTTCTGTGTTGAGGTCCGTTGTTAGGAGACGACAAGTGGAAACAGAATTCTTGTGCACTTGCAACGGTGAGCTGAAAAGTGTGTAAATCAGCGATAGCGCTGCATTGGCTGTATTTAAGTGTAATTAAGAGAGAGCGTCTAACCGAAGTGCTAATTAATCCAATCATCAGAACTAGAACACGTCATTTTCTTTGCGCGGACCACCCTGCACGTAACAATATCATCCGCCTCAAGTTTCTAGCCTCTCAATCGGATCCTTTCCTCTGATGAATTGATCAGCCCGTCCAACGTAAAGTGGGCGCCCAATGGACCATGTTTCCTTAGTTACGTAGTCCATTTGTTCCGGATTGTTTCAGTCTCCAGTCTCCCAGAATGATGGTTCCAATTAGATCTATTCTTCTGAATTCTGTCATTCAGATTGAATATACTTATTTAATTTCTAATTAATATGGCTTAACGTGATCTACTAATACATATTACGCCACGTTTCTAAGGAAACTCCTGCATATTAAACATTTTGTTTCTCCTTATCGTTTTCGTTAGTGTTTATTTCAGGGCAACTCTTTGTTGTCTGGAGAGACTTAGTTTCCTGAAATGTAACAAGTTTACAGTTCAATAGACTTTTCGATATACCCTGCCTGACAAGATCAGAATTCGGAAACTTTATAGTAATATTATTTTATTACACCTCTCACTCTCACCCCTCTCTCCCTCTCCCTCTCTCCTCTCTTCTCTCTCTCTCTCCTACTGCTCCCACTTGGAGAATAGGGCCTCCGTGAAATGCTTTGTTCGTTTCAGTTTCTTAAGCTTAAGAAAATCAACAGGACTCACTGGACGGGGATCAGCCCGTCTCAAGGTCGTTACCTGCACAAACATAGAATAAACGCAAACATCCATGCCTTGAGTGGGATTCGAACCCACGATCCCAGCGTTCGAGCGAGCGAGCATGGCCACTGTTGACATATTACGAATAAGTTAAGTTGGTACAGGAGGTTCGTAATATACTTTCAGCTTTGCGGTTTTTGCAGAACCATATAGAGATTGGAAGGGGTAATCCTCTGTTTGGTAAATTTAATGTTTACCTCCAGAGCAAGAAAATTTGATACTGATTTACGTCAGCATGTCATTGAAGTACTGAGAAAAATTACGGCAATTATGCCTAATTCCATGCAGACAGAGAATAACCGGCTCGGACGTAACATAGAAAACACCCTTTAATCTTCGCGTACGTCTCTTTATCCTTCCCACGAATACCCACATATGTTAATTTAAATATTAATTCATTATATCTCTCGAATGTAGCCTGACCTTATTGGTTAGGAAATATATTTATCTCCTCCGATACTTGAGACCTAAGCCAGGAAATATTTAGACACTGAATGTATAAAGTTCGAGAACGTACTTGAATCTACACTGGGAGATAAAATTATAAATTGAAAAATTCGGACATATATGTGAGAAGGGAACAGAACTGAAGAGATTGCAGTTTTTCGGAGTGCTTAGAAACAATGTGTATCAAGATGTTTTCATAGCCTTATACAAGGGAAGCTATATTTTGTAATCTGTCTGGCAAACGAGTCTTTTTGCCTCACTAAATTTATCTTTGAGACGAGTCAAAATGGCCCTAAACAGGTAAAGAAGGCTATGAAGAGGAATATACTTGTAAATATCCATTGTTGAAGATTCGCATGCATTTATAGACTCTTTATTAGCGCAACTGTATACTACGCCTCGTACTGTATCCTTTATATATATTCAATAATATAAAATAGCTTTGCTTCCTCTCGCCGTAAACTTTTACTACATTGTCTTCTAATACATTATAATACAATTTAACTTCATCCCCACTATTACAAAATTTTCTTTACTTCATGAAGTAAAAACAAGAAGTTCCTGGAAGAATCATTAAGCCCGCTTTCCAGCTGAGATTTTGTCTAAAAAAAAGGTAAAACCTATCCCAATAAGAGGCCGTGAAGACTCATAGAGTTGTGAGACGTTGAGGGTCCCACATTATCTAGACAATCGCCTCAAAGATGGTGGTAAGTTAGTCAGCATTACGCGCCGGCCGCGCTCCTCAGGAA
>NW_019721788.1:323879-325664 GCF_002891405.2 Cryptotermes secundus | reverse complement strand
CTCATTTCTGTTAAGAAGCTGAGTCGACCCCAGAGCCATAGTCGAAAGTCCAATGACCTCATCAGAAATCGAACCCGCGACCTTCCGGCTTGTAGCATAGTGCCTCAACTAACTACACTACCGCGTGCCCCGAGATTTATTTATAATAATAATTATTGTTATTATAAACTCTCGCTAATCCAGTTAGAGTTTAATCCGGATACAAATATAAAAATTAAAAATGTTGCTCGTATTTGATAACATGCTTTAAAAGACACATGGGTCTAGGAACTAGACGGATCAGAGCAAAGGGCTTTCAGACTGTGCTGAGGGCAGCCGAAGGGGCTGTAAGCATGCAACAAAATATCCAGAAGTGGCTTCAGCTGATTGAAGGAAATCCTGCATTTCAGTTTATGACAGAAAATATTATTCTAATGACATGTTTTATTTACTTTTATCAGCAAAATTTATATAATTAAAATTTCAGTTTATTTTTTCGATTTTTTTTTTGTCTTTTAGAGCTATCTTTTCGTTAATTAATATGGATTAGAGAGGGGTTTTTTTTCCTTGGCACTACAGCCCCTGCGGGCCTAGGCCTACCTCCATGACCTTCTCCGTTCACTTCGGTTTTTCTACATCTTACACATTCAGTAGGACTTCTTGGGCCGCTGATCAGCTCGTCGCAAGCCCTCTACCTGTACACAAACACAGAAAAACGCACACACACAAACTAAACATCCATGCCCTGAGTGGGATTCGAACCCACGATCCCGGTTTCCAAGCGAACGAAGACAGTACATGCCCTAGACCGCTCGGCTTCCGTGACCGGCTTAGGGAGGATTTACTGTATATCAGTATCATAATCACAATACTTTCGTATAGAACTTCGGTATAGTTCGGCCTTGAGAGTGACTTGACTAAGAAGTGGACGGCTGGCGTTGAATTCCGGCCAGGGGCAAGAGACCTTCCTCCTCTGTCTGTACCGTCTCTAATGCCAACACAGCCTCCTATTATGGGTACAGTGGGATATTTTCCCCAGGATAAAGCGTCTGGGGCACGAACATGACCGCTCAAATCCATCCAGTGCCGAGGAAATATCATACGTCCACCCTCACACACGTGTTCACGGCGTTATGCTCAACGAATTAACTACGAGGATGACTAACGTCATCTTTACTTTCATTTTCTATACTAATAGCACAATCTCAGTCAAATTAAATGAAAATTTTAAGCGCTTCCTTATTATCATAATAATAATGTAAGCGACCCCCAAAATTTCAGTCCCTAAAAAGTGCTTTTCGAAGCAACGATTTTCAAAATATATTTACCGAGTCCCTGTTCGGTCTTAGGTACTATCCTATAGTGAATGTTTAAGGTGCACAATCTTTTGCAAGCATCGCTTCGATGGTACGAAGAATTACATAAGTTTGGAATAAACTTATTACTAACATAAATATTAATACTTGCAACGTTTTTATGTTATTTTTGAAAGCATATCTCTACGACATTTGAAAAGAGCTGGATACAGCAGCTCTGTTATATAAAAGTGTAATCATAGAAATTATAAGTTATCACTAAAATCACTACTCTATTTATTTTTTTATTTTGCATTGTGGGGGGTTGAGTCCAGCTGGGTCCACCCGGCACGGCGGCCACTAATTGGCCTATTGTACCTGCCCAGGGTAATTATGATGATGGAGAGTTTTCTACAATGAAGATTGGCAGAGGAAACCGAAGTACTCGGAGAAAACCTGCCCCACCGCCACTTTGTCCACCACAAATCTCACTTGACCAGACCCGGGCTCG
>NW_019721788.1:315511-323292 GCF_002891405.2 Cryptotermes secundus | reverse complement strand
GGCACAGTATCCAAGATTATTACCGCATAGAGGAGGACTGAAAAAACCGCATCCGATAAACACCAGCGTGGACGGAAATGTGTGTTGAGTGATCGAGACAGACGAACATTGCATAGGATTGTGACGAAAAATAAGAAGACTGCAGCTGCAAAAGTGACTGCTGAACTGAATGTCACGCTCACAAACCCTGTCAACACCAAAACAGTACGAAAGGAACTCCACAAGCAGGGTATTTCTGGACGAGCTGCAATTACAAATCCACTCATCAGTGATCAAGATGCCGCTAAGAGGACAGTGTGGTGCCGAAGTCATAAAACCTGGACTATGGAGCAATGGAAGACGGTCATTTGGTCGGATGAGTCCACCTTCAAATTGTTTCCGACTTCTATCCGAGTTTACGTCTGGAGAACGCCATCCCAAGCTTACGATCCAGATTGTTTGCTGCCAAGAGTGAAACATGGCGGGGGTTCGATCATGGTATGGGCAGCCATGTCGTGGTATTCTGTCAGACCCATCATTACCCTGCAAGGTCACGTCAGTGCCAATGACTGTGACCATTTTGGGCTACCAGGCCCATCCCATGGTGCAAACTTTGTTCCCCAATGGTGATGCCATTTACCAAGACGACAGTGCCCGTGTTCACACAGCTCATATCGTCCAAGACTGGTTTTCTGACCACTAAGATGAAGTGTCACGTCTGCCATGGACCCCACAATCGCCAGATATCAATATTATTGAGCCTTTGTGGTCTGTTTTCGAGAGCAATCTGCGTGCGCGCTATCCACCTCCATCATCGTTAACAGAACTTGCCAATCTTTTGCAGGAAGAATGGTACAAGATTCCCTTGCAAATCATACAGGACCTCTATTTATCCATTCCAAGGAGACTGCAGGCAGTTCTGCAAGCCAGAGGTTGTCCTACACCATATTAGTCACGGTAATGTGTTTTTTGTTGGGTATTTCCATATTTTTGTCCATCCCCTGTATCTTCATCACAATTCAATTTCACTGAATGATTCAGCACGAGAGAACTATTTTATTAGAATATTAGCAACTAAAATAAATAGCAGTATTTACAAATAGCAATTACGACATTTAAAATACACCTTTTGAAATTGTATTTTCTTACATTGAAAACTGTATCCTCTGGCTAGTTTGGCCCTTTATGGAATTATAATTCTCTGCAGCAGCAAATCTAGTTGAATTACTTTGTACTCTAAGGGAACGACCGTATTTCCATATTCTCAGTCACGTCTATATACTCGTAGTAGTGAATTCACCGCAAAATGTCTTTGGCTATGTAGGCTATATATACCGAAGGGAGAGACTGCATAACTGGAGGGGCTAAGTCAAATGGAGGGAGGCAAATTTGGACATGCTGAATTCTATAACTCGTTCTACTGAACGATGTGAGAAACATTGAATTTCTAGTTGTGCAGGACTACTTGAGACGTGATGACGGAGGAGGGTTTTAGTACAGTATAACAATTTCATTTACAATAGAGCTTTGAGGTATTAAATACCCTTCCACAGTTTGCACGCTTACACAATCCCTCGTTCCAATCATTCCTCCCGACCCCCTTTTAAACACACACACACACAGGAACACAGAAAACACATTTCATAGAGTTCATTCTAGCTGTATTAGTTCCTGTATATTGAAAACCCTACGGCGACCCAACTATATATTCCAGTTCACTTCAGTAGGGACAGTTCTAATTTGTTTGTGTGCACCAAGTGCTTAAAATAGCGAATGGATGTACATGTATATATTAAATGCGTTGTTGGATTTGATTTATCGGGGAATATCACCGTTATCATCTTCATGCAAAATGTTATCCCATAATTCTTCTCTCAAGGTTAAGTCCATATATAGATGTAATTGTTGGGGATCATCGGTGTGGGTTTCGACGTAACAGATCAACTACTGATCAGACCTTTTGCATTTGTCAGATACTGGAGAAAAAATGGCAGTAAAGGTGGGGCAGGATTTCTCCGAGTACTTCGGTTTCCCCTGCCAATCTTCGTTCCACAAAATTCTCTATCATAATCACACGGGGCAGGTACAATAGACCAGTCAGTGGCCGACGTGGCAAGTGGACCCAGGTGGACTCCACCCACCACTATGCGAATTTAAAAAAGAAGGTATATTACCCACACGTGACAAAATTAAAGCCCACTAGTTTCATTCTGTCCACATAGGGTATTTTTGTTTTCGTATGGTCCTTACAATAAAAAAAACTTTGTTTCCTTAGAAAAAAATAACCAGATGATCTTTGTAGAGGAGTTATTGTATTTTCTGTGAGACGCGATCTGTATTTCTCTATCATATAGTAGAAATCAAGGTTTTAGAGAATTACCCACTCCTCCTTGACATCAGTGAGAAGGAGATGGGGAACAAACCTCAGCCTGAAAAGACAACTACAAAATCAAATAGTCGACAACCTCCTAACGCCAGCAGAGCATGAGTCTCAGTTCAACTGACCAATCCGCAATACTGCCCATTAAATTTTCCATCTAAGGGTCTTGAACATACTTGGAGTAGGCCTCCCATCTTAGGCACCACAGAATTACCAGAGACGCCTCCACAATCCTGCAGATTAAAACAACCGAGTGAACTTTCGTCCTTGCAGCTCACACAGACATTCCACAGCATCATTCAGAAAAATTGCCGGATTGTCCATACATCAGACTGCGCCTGTAGCTTGCCTTCCAACCTTTCAATGAACAATAACTCTCAATCTATTGTGAAGCAATACTAAAGGCAAGGTAAAGGTAAAGCTGTCTCTGTAACAGGCCGTGAAGGCCCACAGGGTCGTGAGACGTCGAGGCTTCCACATTTTCTCTAGACAATCGGCCCACAGATGGCGGTTAGGTTGTCAGACTTACGCGCCAACAGCCCTTTAACCCCACTAATATTCCTGGTACGCATTTCTGTTAGAAGTTGTGTCGAACCCAGGGCCACATTGCGGCAGAAGCGCTAAGTAAATTGAAAAATCCACCTCATCGGGACTCGAACCCCCGACCTTTTGGCTTGTAGCAAAGTGCCTCAACCAACTACGCTACCGCGTGCCTACAGTGGAAGTGGCATACCTTCTCACTTAAAGAATAGACTAACTACTAACGACTAACTCTCAGATTCACACCTTCATCTCGGGGTCATATCCCCAAGCCGACAAGAAGGAAAAAAAACGCTAGATCCGGGCAACACTATACGGAGCAACACAGTCCCAATCTATTCATTTCGGCCTACCCAATTTTCTTGTTCTTTGTCTCTCTAGTTCCAACAACAAACACATGCCTTCTTTCACCAGTATTTACAGCAGCCCATCAGACAGACTGTGACAATCACATATCAAACATCAAGTCAGAACTTTTGTTGTGTTCGGGCTCTGAGCCCAAGATTCTCTTTTCCGTGTCAGCAGCAAACCATTTCAGGCGTGCTCTCCAAGATTCATGCAGTATCCATATGAGGGCGCTCTCCCAATAATTTTTAGCGACTTCCTTGCCAACCTCCTCGATCTTCCTAACAAAAGATATGTCCTCCCCTCTCACCAACAACTTATTCTGCAATGCTAGCTGGAATACCAATAGCGCTGATTAAATTCTGAAACGAAATTTTGATGCGGAAACGACATAACTTATCGATCTGAAAGGATGAATCAACGAGGTAGCGGAACGGCCATTCTAATGTTTTTATTATTTTAAGCATTCTCAAACTCTCCTTCCTCCCTTGAAACATAATGGAAGTGACCGTCATCCGACTCAACATTAATCAATTAGTTAGTTAGTGGTTGGAGAGGGTGGGTTTCCCCATGCACTTAGACCAATATTGGTCCATTGTGCTTTCCCTCTATGATATTCTACCAGTCTCTATACCCTACCGATAAATGGTGCGTACCATCAGTCCCTAACCGAGCCAGCGAGTTCGGCCTCTACTGGCTTGGCGGTATCTATAATGCTTCCCCCATCTATCAAAGGCGTTAGAGACTACTGTTGGGCGGAAAATGTCCTTGAATTTGGCTCAGTGACCTCCTTTGGAGATATGAGGTTCTTTTACGTGCCGTAAAGCTACGACACGGGACCCACGGCTTAAAGTCCCTCCCGGAGGACTTGTTCCCTGAATTTTTCCGCCCTTAAAAATTCCACGACCGCCGCCGGGTTTGAACCCGCGTACCACGAGTCATGAGGTGGGAACGTTACCCCTAGACTACGGAGGCCACTTAACATTAATCAAGTATCTCTTATTTTAATTTCGGTCTACAACCCAACTGGAAAAATTATGGAGTGGCTGGAAATGGGCACCAAGTATTACTCTAGGCAGTTTCAAATCGAAACACATAAAATGGAACTGGGAAAAAATGTCGCACTGCAAAGCAATTACACAACCGGCGAGTTTCTTAGACAAAAATCCCGCAAGTGCAAAAATCCTAGGCTTTGCCTTCATCAGTAAGTCACTAAGTACGCACCCTAGACAATATCTTCATATCTCAGTCTTATTGACTACACGTAGCGCACTTGAAGTTGACGAAATGAAAACTTTTCCTGCAGTGAAGTTAAGAGGGAACTTTCTCAAAAAGTAAGCATTATCACTAACAAGTGCTTCGGTGGGAACTGCTCAAAGAGCGAGATTCATGTAACTGTGAAACACCTTACAAACATTCTCAACACAGCCACGCCTTATGACGTAGGAGAAGTTTCAAATCAGTGCCAATAGCAACCTCCAAGCGTCTTCTCCTTCAAAAAGGGAATAAGATTCAGACGCTGTGGCAAATAACACACGACATTAGCCTTTGCTCTAGCATTATTTCTTTAACAAAATATAGTCCGCAATCAAAATAGACAACAACAACGTGAAAATGCCTCGAGGACAACTAAAAGCTTAACAAACACTATACCTAAAATCCCACCAAATCAAACCAACCTCCTTCTTGGGCGGCTTCAGCTGAAGTGTGGCTGGGTAAGGATAGGTAACTCAGTTGGCAAAGGCTGGACACTGCCACAAGGTTCGCACTAATAGGGAAACATACCGGGCAAGCACCATACGACAAGCCACAATTACCTTCTTTGATGGTACATGTATTTAATTTTACTTCAGATGTTTCTGCTCCTAACAGTGGGTCAATTGGGCGTAATGGTAGCCTCGAGTTACAACTCGCATCAATTTAGCAACTTACTTACTCATGCAGCTGAGCCCTCCTGGAGGAGCCGCCAATTCTGCAGCTACTCAAGAATTTCCCAGCTTTTTATGGAATCCGAAGGTTCATTACCGTGTTCACAAGAGCCCTCCACTGGTCCTTATCCTGAGTCAGATCAATCAAATCAAAAACATCCCATCCTATCTCTCTAAGATCGATTCTAATATTGTTCACCCACCTACGCCTTGGTCTTCCCTGTGGTCTCTTTCCTTCTGGCTATCCCACCACTATCCTATACGCATTCCTCGTCTCCCCCATTCGTGCTACATGACCTGCCCACCTCATTCTCCTTCACTTGATGATTCTAGTTATACTTGGAGAAGAGTACAAGTTATGAAGCTCCTCATTATGCAGTTTTCTCCAACCTCCTGTCACTTCAGCTCTCTTCGGTCCAAATATTCTCCTCAACACCCTGTTCTCAAACACCCTCAGTCTATGTTTCTCCCTTAATATCAGAGACCAAGTTTCACTCCCTTACAGAACCACAGGCAAAATTATATTTTTGTATATTCTAATTTTTATGTTTTTGGACAGCAGACGAGACGACAAATGGTTCTGGACTGAATGGTAGAAAGCATTACTCGAGTTCATTTAGCAAGTACTAGTATTAATCTATTATAATAAATTTCTGCAGTCGTAAAACGCGTCCGTTGGCGGGTGAAGTTAAACTAAAAATCCCTGAGATTTGAATTGTATCGGCAATACACCAGCCATCCAAGAATTGGCGTCCGGCAATACTACAAGTCCCTCATTGCCAATTAGCTAGATTCGAACAGAGTTTCTGACCCTTACATCGAATGTATGCATTCATATTGGTTAAAATTAGCCAGTCACGTCATCCTATGTAATGTATTCCACATTTGGAAGCCATCAGCCCCAGGATCTACACCAACCAACTGGACTCCCCTCGACTTGACTTATGGTCTGGCGGAAATTGCCTTATGCTCAAATTTCTTGTTCCAGGCACCACAAAAAATTCAAAGTTTCGCGACATACTCGCTTTCTTCAAGCTCAATTAAAAATAAAAAATATACATACAATTAAATACACGTATAACATTGGCCGTTACACACCCTTTACCATTAATGGGAAAACTGCTACCGCAGTTCATGAAAAATTAAACACTTTTGCGGAGAGTTTAGAAAAAATATTCACTACAAATCTGGACGTTGATCGTACCTTTACTGATAGCACCGAACTTGTAGTGAATGACTTACTTAAACAGCCACTGACAGGTTGGATAAAGTCTACAAATCTTTCAGAAACAACGTAAATTGTCCGCCACTTCTAACAACGCAAATCAGCTAGACCTGATTGGATACAGAACAGGATGCTTAAACAACTCCCGCGGATATTTATCAAACTTATTGCCAAAATATTTAATAAATCACTTGCGTTAAATATTTCCCTACAAAATGGAAAAAGACTAAATTTATGCTTCCGAAGCCTGGTAAATTTCACACCTCCCCACTAAATTACGGACCATGAAGCCTGCAAAGTTCCCCCGCATAACATTTTAAGAGAATCGTTATGAAAAGACCAAACTTTCTGTTCCAAGAGCTGGAAGTAATCAGACAAGACCGGCATGGAATCAAACGAGGTTGGTTATTCCTCAACACATGCATTGTTAGGCAACAAACATATTACGCATATGAACAGGCTAGAGCGGACACTACATCGCAGTGAAATCCGTAAAATTCACGAATTCGAACATTATGATGCCATCGGTGACACATATTGTAGCGTCTATACCAGTTACTGGGCAACGACCATGAAACAAATAATTAAATAATATCCGCTGCTAGGGAGCAGATTCTTAATAAGCAAGTATACACAACTTTTAGACGGCCCATACACGTACGAGTCTGGCTCGCGAGTCCGGCTCGGCGAGGAGTCGGGCTCGGATTAATTTCACCACAAACGTATGAGCGTGGCGACCCACACACGGACGACTTTCGCTCATTGGAACCCGAGCCGAGTCCGACTCGCGAGCCAGACTCCTACATGTATGGGCCCCATTACTGTGTACACCTTCACAAACAACATGTTCTCGGAGATATGATTGAAGTACGTATAACAATGAACGATAACTTCTACGCGGTCATTGTCGAGATGTTATAACATGGAGGAATTTAGATCCCTCAAAACTTACATCCGATTAGCGGCTTGCCCACAACAAGAAAGCTATTAGAGAAAGTTGTTCTGAAAATAGTTCAAAGTCACATTGAAGAATGAGGCCTGCTTAATGCAAGCCAATTTGGTTTCCGTGCCCGACACAGCACGGAACTTCAATGTATGAGGCTTACACTCCTTGTAACCATAAATTTAAACATTGACATGTGTACGGCTGTGGTATTCTTGGATATTGAAAAAGTCTTTGATAAAATATAGCACCTTGGTTTGCTACATAATTCATCGGAAGTAAAGTGTTCCATCAGTCTAATCAAGATCATTTGCTCTTTCCTTTATCAGAGAAAATTCTGAGTTTCTGTCGAATGCGAAACATCTGCCAAGGGTTATAAAAACGGGGGTGTAACATGGTTCCGTCATTTTCTCCACATTTTACAGTGTGTGTGTGTGTGTG
>NW_019721788.1:127156-315471 GCF_002891405.2 Cryptotermes secundus | reverse complement strand
GATAAAACGACATTCCACGAACTTAATGACTCCCACGTGTGTGTGTGTGTGTGTGTGTGTGTGTGTATATATATATATATATATATAGGGGTACGCAGTAGAGTAGCTGGTTGAGGCAAAATGCTAAAAACCGGAAGGTCGCGGGATCGAATCCCGATGAGGTGGATTTTTCAATTGACCTGATCTTTCCAGCCACACTATGGTCATGGGGTCGACTCAGCCTCTAACAGAAATGAGTACCAGGAATATTCCTGGGGGTAACAAGCGGCCGGCGGGTAAGCCTGACAACTTTACCGCCACCTGTGAGCCGAGTGTCTAGAAATTGTGGGAGTCTCAACAGCTCACAACCCTATGGGCCTCCACAGCCTGTTAAGGTGATACCTTTTCTTTACTTTATATATATATAAAGGATACCTCCCAAACATCTGGTGTCTGTCAAGGTCTCTCTGCTGATGACACCTGTATACATGCGACTAACTGTAAAGAGGCTTATGTTCTCAGAAAGCTGCAGCGAGGTCTCAGTACCGTTGAGACGTGGCGTGAGCGCTGGAACATAAAAATCAATGAAGACAAGACGAAGACTATCTCCTTTTCTCATCGACGTAGGTTTCCTGAGGTTCATCTTACATTGAATGGACAGAATATCCCTTTTGGCAATCATATAAAATATCCGGGAGTAATCTTCGATAAGGACGGTCACGGTAGCCGAGCGGTCTAATGCATGTACTGTCTTCGCTCGCTCGGAAGCCGGGATCGTGGGTTCGAATCCCACTCAGGGCATGGATGATTGTGTGCGTTTTCCTGTGTTTGTCTACAGGTAGAGGCCTTGCGACGAGCTGATCACTCGCCCAAAGAGTCCTACCGTATGTGTAAGATCTAGAAAAACCGAAGTGAACGGAGTTCATGGAGGTAGGCCTAGGCCCACTGGGGCTGTAGTGCCAAGGGAAAAAAATCTACGATAAGAGGATAACATGGAGATTGCACACAGAAATAACTGAAGCCAAGGCCTTCAGAACATTTACTAGAATCTACTCTGTACTCAAAGGTGAGCTTTTAAGCACCAGCATTAAACTAACCCTAAGTTAGGCATTGATCAAATGCTCACCCCGCTTGGGAATTAGAGGCAGACATCAACCTTTTAAAACTGCAGGGCCAACAAAAGCAATTTCTGCAAACCACTGAAAATTTCCGAGGTTCACACCGGTCCGCGATTTGCACACGGCTTTCAATCTTCCGTATGTATAAGATTATACTGTACAACCAAATTATGCAGGCAGCAAGCAGAAGTCATATAAAACCATGAGGATGAACATGTTCGCGTAGAGAAGAAGACGAAGCCAGACATAAAAAGCTTAAACTTGGCAGTGGTTAAGCTTACGGTTATTCAAGTGACTAAGCTGCCGTTATAGCGTAAGATACGTAAGATATGGATGATCTGCTCTGCAAATCCTGGACTTAGTGCAAAAGAAGTTTCAATAACCTGCTATACGTGCGGTACGCACATTTGACGAAAGGCCAAGCATATTCACAAGACACAAGCCAATCTTCTCCTCAAAGGGGATGTTTCATAAGGACTATGATCCCAAGGGTTCAATCGACAAAATAATTGCTTGTCGTGAGTTTCATGGGTTTGACGCCAAGACGAACTGAATGGCAGTAAACCGCCAGTCGTAAAGTGACTTCGACTTGAGTTCGTTAGAGTTTTAAGGGAGTTGATAAAGACTTATTCGGTGCAGTTGGGAATGGAGAGTAAAGTATCTCCTTTGTTAAGTTCAGTTACCGGAAACGGCTAGTGACAGCAGACTGAATGAAAAGACTTAGCATGTACTGTAGCGATTTGTATAGTGTGAACGTTAGCTACAGAGTTATAGTTATGTGTAGTTACGACCTGTAAGTTGTTAATAAATTCAATCTCCAATCCAAGATCCTGTCGATAGCCACCCATAATCGTGACAATATCTACGTTCCCTATCCCTGCTCGCAAGATACATAATTCGTTCGGTACGGGAAACTTAAGCAACGCATCAGCAAGAAGTTTGCTGAAATCAGTAAGGATCTCTGTCTCAATCCATAATTCTTTCGAAATCACTTCTCCCAACGCCAAACATTAAAAGAGAAGATATCATATTACAAGTAACCAGAATTCCAAAGACATTCCCCAGGGACCAGTCTGTTGGTGGTCACATCACGCAACAATCGAATGAATGTTTATAGTCCGTTGCTAGGAAACATTAAGCGCTCCAATGGACAGGCGAGATAGCTTTCACGTGACTTTTTCAATGTGATCCGTGCCATACCCACTGCTAAGCAGTAGAATTGTAAACACGTCTGTAATACTGTTCTCTTTGGGATCTGTGCCAAAGTTTTATAGGGGATAGTGAAGGTCATTTGCAGTTATAGCTGAGAAGCCGTGAGCTAAGGACACGAAGCCATCACGGAAAATAATCCAGGAGGATTCAGCAGTTGAGAGTGCAAGGATGAGAATGTAGCGTGTCCTTAGTGAATTGTGAAGATTAGTTGAATGCAGATTATGACAGAGGAATAAAGAGAGATTTAAGAGGAAATGACAAGGAAACTTCATAGTGATTTGAAGCGCTAGTTTGTGTTGAGATCCGTTGCCAGAACACGACTAGTGAAGACGGAGAATCTTAGTGCATGTGTAAAAGTGAACTGTAAATTGTGTAAATCAAATATAGCGCTGTATTAATTGTAATTAAGAGAGAGATTGTAACCGAAGTGCTTATAAACCCAACCGTCCGAACTAAAACCCGTTATTTTTGTCAAAGCATACCTCCATACACAATATAACACTAGAATATGAACGACTTTAATAACTGCATTAGGGGTTTCAAAAACTCATGTTCCTTTCTCGAAATGTAGGCCTATCTGCAAATATAAGAGTCTATTCTCCCTTTCTTCCTTAAGGAAAGCAAGAAGCAGCAGGAAAGGGGGAATGCAAAGCCCACATTTCCACTGCAGGTTTTACAGCGAAGAAAATGTTGTGTTGTTGAATTTATTTCGCTAATAGATATTTATAAAATAATAAAATGCCTGTAATAATAATAATAATAATAATAGTGCCAAATCAATTCAACTTTTCATTTATTTACGTGATTACTGAACAGCCTAAGAACCGATTCTAAAGTAAGTGTGGTCAAAGAAGTAAACGAAATAAACACACGCAAAGTAAAGAAGAAAGAAGTTAATTTGCTACACTTAGAAATATCCATTCAGTTAGGGCAGTCATGCTACCCATGACGCGTTGAGAAAAAGATATGAGTACATATATGCATTAATCTGGAGTACAATCAATAATTTAATAATTAAGGGTAAAATTGTGGAATATGATAAAAAGAGAGGGGGAGTTTTGGTTCCAAAAACGTCAACGTCCGTACAATCAACATATGCAGCTGAAGCGCAGCTAACAGAGTGAAGAGCAGTCAACGTAAAAACATTCTCCGCTATACCGAGTAGCAACTCGAAGAAGTGTGTTTCCAAAACAGGAAGGCAGAACTCGGAACCGAGGTAAATTTGAGGAAGGAACACAATATCGAGTTGACGCCTCCTCTTGCATAAGGTGTGGAATTCTAAGTACTCTAAAGCTTAAGCATAATTATTACAAAGGACTTGGAAGAACACCGATTAAAATTTCTGCTGGATGCGTTGGAATTTGTTGGCATCAACAGACGTAAAGCATTCCAAACAGAGGAGTCTCAAGCTTAGATCTAACTATGCTAAAGACAAAGCTATTACTTAATTAAGTGGACGTGGAGGTATAGCTCCATTCTTGACCTCGGCACTAGATGGAATTTGAGTGATCAGCTTCGCGATCCGGCTGCTTTACCTCGGCGTAAGGGCCCCCGGTACCCATTAGATAGGAGACTGGTTGGGCCCCAGAGCCAGTCTGGACGCGGTGGAGTAGAGAAAATCTGTTGCCGCTGCCAGGTATTGAAACCCGTCCTCCAAATTCATGGCCCTTCGCTGTACCGACTGAGCTATTCCGGCTGCTGATATAACTAGGGCAAAATGTAATAATAATACAATGATAGTGATAAGAATAAACAATACACGCTTTCCTGCCGAAATTCAGTAACCATAGCAACCAGTGACATTCAATGTCCTGTCGCCTCACAAGTTCGTGAGTCGCCATATTTGTTTTACTGACAGCAGGAAATGAAAAATCACGATATTTAAGCCTTCTGGATGTGCCGACCTGTAGTTTGGTAGATGTACTGTATAGCGCATACTGTGGCATGTAGACCTGTTGTTAGGCAACTACCACGAAATAAGCAACAATAAAAGAGTCGTTGCTAAGTAACGGCTCTGCAAAAAGAATGTTTCGGCTGTTGTGAATTTTTGTTGTAAGAAGATAGTAGCTGAGGCCGGGAATAGTTCGGCGATCCAAATAAAATGGAACGTCCGCCGTTGAAGCCGCTACCAAGCAACGGTTAGTGAAGGCTCTAACAGACTGAGAGGACCTAGTGTGTCCTGTAGTGATTTGTGAAGTGTGTAGAACAACCCCATTCTTTTCCCTTTCTCGCTGAATTAAAACATTAAATATTTTGTCCAATTTCACTTCCGACTTGTGGTTTTGTGAACATGTTTCGTGGAACCCGGTGGCTAAACCAACAGTCTCCCCGCTTAACATATGATTACAGATTCTCACTTTTGCTCTCCGTTTTCCCCACGTAGGCCTCCCCGTGTCTGGTACAAATTTACAGTTTATTGCATGGAAAGACAAGGTAGCGGTAGAAATAAAGACTTTTCGCTCAATTCTACGCGTCGTCGTGCGGAATAGGTTTCATATGGATGTAATTTGGGGGACTACTATGATTGCTGTTACAACCTGTACTTCGCCGATCACAGTGCATTAACTGTCTTCACTCGCTTTGGAACGCTGGGACCGTGGGTTCGAATCCCACTTAAGGCATGGATGTCTGTTTGCGATTATTCTGTTTGTGTTGGGTAGCGGCTTTGCGACTGGTTGATCTCTCGCCCAAGGAGTCCTACCGAGTATCTTAGTTTAAGAAACTGAAGTGAAACCAAGCGTTTCAGGGATGCCATCTGTTCCGTAAATGCAACAGGAATAAAAGGAGTAGGGGGAGAAGGAGGAGGAGGAGAAGAAGGAGGAGGAGGAGAAGAAGGAGAAGGAGCAGAAGAAGAAGAAGAATCACGCCAGAAGCACGTATTTCTCTTCAAGTTCCTTTTTGTAACTTGATAGAAAATCCTCTCATATTTTTTCAACATCCTAAACCAGTGCTGTAAATCGAAAAACATGTTTACATTTTCTGAACATGCTCTATAGGGTTAATTATTTTGTTGCTGCAAATTTTCTCCTCAATTTATCGTTTACGAAATCCTATATGCAGAACATAAAAAAGTTTGCTGTATAAGTTAACCCGACCTTCAGTGTTCCGAAATATTGGTTTTCTTCTGGCTATTACGTAATACACAGAGTCAGTTTTTAGAATTTTCCGTTAGGAAGATCCAAGAAAATCAAGTGGAACTGAAGTTGAACGGGACACGTCAGCTGCTGGTCTCTGTTGAAGATGCAAATCTATTCCGAGACAACAGATACCTTAAAGAACAAAGAATCTCTAATTGATGCTGCTAAAAGGGTTGGTCTAGACCAGTGGTTCCCAAAGTAGGCTGCACCTCTCCTTACTGAGGCAGTGATTACATAAAGCGTGCTAGGATGAAAGGGGCAACGGGGGGGGGGACTGTAGGCGGGCCATTTCGAACTCGCTGCTCCCTATTTATGATTGAAGTGACTTTAAACCAGACACTGGGAAACTGGTGTCACTTCATCAAGCACATCCATCACATTAAGAATTTACTAACAATGAAGTAGTAATTAAATGTGGTATCTTATTTTGCTGTTTATTATCCTTCCTGATGGGTTTGCAAACCGCTGTTCTGAAGAATGCTTTTTACAGACTAAGGTAAGAGGCACTAGGTATAAGTTTCTGGAATCAAGGAAGCGGTGATTCGAAAAATAACTTAGAATGACTGGTATAGACCTAAATACAAAGAAAACTAAGTATATGTTGATGTCTATCAATAGAATTCTGGAAAAAATCATAAGAGAAAACTAGATAACAAAACCTTTGAAAATAGGCAGGGTCCAAATCCTTGGAAACGACAACAAGAAATTAAAGTTTTATTCAAGACGAAATTAAGAACGAAATATTTCAAGTAATCCTTGCTGAACTGAGTTCAGAAGCTTTTTTTCTTTTCATCTTCTGTCCAGGAACATAAAAGCTGAAATATGGAAAACTGTACTTCAGCCTGTGGTTCTGTATGGAGTGAAACATAGTCTCTGACATTAAAGGAACAGCACAGACTGAGGGTGTTTGAGAACAGGGTGCTGAGAGTGTATTTGGGCCCAAAATGAATGAAATAATAGGAGGCTAGGGAAAACTGCATAATGAACCCCATAAAGTGTACTCCTCGCCAAATATAATTTGAATAATCAAGACAAGGAAGATGAGGTAGCCATGGCATGTATCAAGTATTAACGGCACTGCTGTACGTACTTCTGTCTGCCTAACAGCACTGACCCTATGTACATTCAATAACTGAGAGAAGTAGTTCCTCCACCTATTCAAAATGTTGTGGGAATCTGCAAGCAGGTCACCATTCTCATTCTTCACTAAGTTACTTCTAGGCGGGTAACCCCTCTTAAAGTCATTTATTCCTCTACACAGGTCTCTAATTTTCTTATTCTTACTCTTCATTGCAAGCTCATCTGCTTTTGTCTTTCAGATATTCCCTCTTCTTATTCCTGAAATGCCAGATGGTTTCGTGTTTTGTATTGTTCAGATTATCCCCATTTAACTCGCTTGGATCCTGTAACCACTGCAATTTGGCCTGCTTTCTTTAATCTAATAATTTTTAGCATCCTTCATCGAACCATGGCTTATGCTTCTTCGGTTCATAATAACCTAGACTCTCTTTGGCAGAAATTTTGTTATTCTCTCTAATAGTTTTCCAAGCTTTATTAACATCCACCTCAGTTTCCAGGTGTACCAAAGCCGCGAACCTATTTGAGATTTCAACACAATACTGCTCTTTACCCTCTACATCATTTAATTTCTTGAGTCAACCTCTCCATATGAAAATTGCACATTGATTATTTACTGACTTGAAGTCTCTCCCTGAGTTCTGCACACCACCAGATACTGCTAAGTGTCACGGCCTGCTCCCCTGAACAATCGAACATCAAGTATGCTTGAATGCCGTCTCCTATCTGTCAAAATATGTTGCTTTGAAAATGTCTTCCCTACCAACTTTGGCGCTGAAGTCTCTTAACAATATTTTCATACGTCATTTCCGGAACTTAAAGAATACACATTACAGTTCCCCCTAGAAGCTGCTCTTCATATCATAAATTTTATCCTCTATTGGCACATGAACATTCAGAACAATGATTTCACACCAGAGACATCTTAGTAAGATACATACCGCCATCATCTGTGGAAGCCGGAGAATACTACCGAAACCTTTTCTAAATAATCACATTTCCGCCTGAGATTCAAAACGGACATGTCCCGGACACAAATGAGATGCAGAGAGCCTTCAGCCAAATTATTCGTCAAGGAAATGTTAACACAGGCTTACATTTCGTCATTTAACAATTTTGCGTTGATAGATTGAGTTAAATTCAGAGCTTAATATGAAATATTTTAACGGAGCAGTTAAAATCTAAAACAGATTCACACAACGTCTTATATAGGGTTTCAATGTTAAATTTAATCGAAATCCGTTTAGAGTCACGAGTATATTCTATGCCTTATTTTATGCATTTCGTGAAAATAGCGCATAAATGTCTGCATGGCATAGATATGTCGTGTGATCTCTGGTTATTCCCCAGCGAGTCGCCTGATAGAATTCAAATCACATCACCCAGAACGTGTCTCGTGTCACAGGGATGCGCTTACGCCCACCCCAACTCCTGCATCGATTTAAACCTGAACACGCTTCCACTGCTACTAACAAGCCGAGAGACGTTGGTCTATGTTTACACATGCCAAGTACAAATATGAGAGATATTTTCAGTCCGTGGAACGTAATAAAGACATTAGAGTGTTCGCAAAATAGAAAAAATAAGTAATTAGTTCAGCCATGCAATGCTCATTAAGTTCTTTAACATTCGTCTTGTGTTGGATAAGGCTCACACGAAGACCATAGGTTTTGCTAATTCACTATTTATATACCGAAGGGATGGGAAATGGGAGATTTTTATGTTGTTGATAAACTAAGCAAGGTGGTGACATTAATTTATGGATTACAAATTTAAGCAAAAAATTTATTTATTAAAATACCTTGTATTTGCACTAAGCAAGCGAATGAGTCAACTTCTGCTTACAAATCAACCCTAGAAAAAGGTGGAGGACTTATAAAACTAATTCGTCATTTGTATAATAAATCGAATATGTATCAATTTTTCTGTACATATAGAGGGAGAACGAGAAGTCGCGCACATCACACTAAGCAATTATATTTTGCTGGTTTAATGCACAAACTACAAGACATACAGCACTTACTATTAATGTTTACAACCTTACATCTTAAAAATGCAAAATCAAATCATGTCTTTACAAAATATGCTCGAAATGGCTTCCCTGTTCAGCAATGCATGAGCGAGCTCTTCTTACCATGTTTGAGGCCGCTTTGTATAGCACCTGTAAACTGATGCTGTTAATCGCCGTCATAATGTTCCTCTTGAGGTCATCCAATGTATGCGGATTGTTTTATAGATTTTTGAGGTACCCACAAAGGCAAAAATCTGCGGATGACAAATCGGGGCTGCCACACTCCTTTCGAAATGAGACGGTCACCGAAAAACTCGCGCAAGAACTGCATGGTTTCATTAGATGTGTGGCATGTGGGCCCGTATTGCTGCAACCAAAACTCACGTTCATCAACTTCAAGAAGCGCAATAAACTGTAATGATGTCTTGGTACACTCGACTGTTCAGTGTTGTTTCAAAGAAAATTGGGCCCACTATTCGACGACTTGATAACGCACACCACACTCCAATTTTCTGACATTGCAAGGGCTTTTCGTGTAACACGTATGGATTTTCTGATGATCAAATCCTATTGTTTTGATTGTTCACGGAGAGACTAAGGTGAAACCACGCTTCGTCAGTGAAAATAAACCGATCAAACTCTTCAATTCCATGATTGCCAACAAATGTCCGAAACCATCTACAGTACACTAAGCGTGTTTCTTTATCCAGGTTCTTCAGTTTCTGCTCACAGCAAACACGATATGCACGAAGGTGTAACTTCTTCGTCGCGTTTTTAGCACTTTTGTACGAAATCCCTGCTTGCGCTCATAGTCTCCTCAGCCTCTTTGAAGGGGAACGCTGCAACATTTTCTCCACGTCAGCCAGTTTAGCCTCAGTCAAAATTGCCGGTCTCCTGGATCTCTTCTCCTATCTGAAACTGATCCACATTCCCGAAATCGGTTGATTATTCTCGTTATCGCCGAATTATTAGGAACCGCAGAGTCCGGATATTTCTGACGAAACTCGTCTGCGACACGTGCATAAGACGACTGGCGAAATAATGTTCCACAATGAAAATGCGTTGTTCTTGGGAAAATGACATGTCTGTCACGCAATAAACAAAGCTATACTTCAGACGTTGTATGACCGATACACGACAGATGGAGTTTGTACTCTTTGTTAGTACTCCTACAGTACCATCTAGCGGTAGGAGATATAATTATATTAACTGCAATACAATTTATAAAAACTTAATTTGATGTGCGCGACTTTTAGATGTGCATGTGTATACGTAGGCTTACGTACGTACATGTGAAATTACGTATGAATCTATAAAATCTTCTTCAGAAAATTTTGAAGTTTTCACTTTACCTTCAAATAAGACTGACTTTTCCATCCTCCCCCTTACTTACTTACTTACTCATGGAGCTGAGCCCTTCTGGGGGAGCCTTCAATTCTGCAGCTACTCAAGAATTTCCCAGCATTTTATGGAATCCGAAGGTTTCTTACCATGTTCACAAGAGCCCTTCACTGGTCCCTATCCTGAGCCAGATCAATCCAATCAATACCATCCCGTCCTATCTCTCTAAGATCCATTTGAATATTGACCACCCACCTACATCTTGGTCTTCTTAGTGGTCTCCTTCCTTCTGGCTTTCCCACCAATATCCTATACACATTCCTCGTCTCCCCCATTCATGTTACATGTCCTGCCCACCTCATCATCCTTGACTTGATCATTCTAATTATACTTCGAGAAGAGTACAAGTTATGAAGCTCGTCATTATGCAGTTTTCTCTAAATATTCTCCTCAACATCCTGTTCTCAAACACTCTCAGTCTATGTTCCTCCCTTAATGTCAGAGACCAAGTTTCACACCCATACAGAACCACAGGCAAAATTATAGTTTTGTAAATTCTAAGTTTTGTGTTTTTGGACAGCAGACGAGAAGACGAAAGGTCCTGGACTGAATGGTAGCAAGCATTACCCGAGTTCCATCGTCTCTTAATTTCCTCCTGAATCAGGTTTCGATCTGTTATCGTGCTTCCCAAATATCTGAATTGTTCCACATTTTCAAAACATCTGTTTCCTATCTTTATATCATGATTTTGCCCTGCATTTTTGTGACGAGACAGCAACATATCCATCCTCCCCCACTATATCAATTTAATGAACACAACAGGCTAATTGAAGAGTTCTATCTTCTGCTTTACTCTCGTAACTCCGTCTAGTCCGTTGAAACTATCCAACCTTTCGGAGGCATATATGACCTCCATGTTCAGGGTCAAAGAATAAGCCAAATAAGAAACCAGCTTGAAGCAGACAGCAAACAGAGCTCTGCTCGGGCTACACGTCTTTATGTATGAGTAGATATACTTCTTCATAGCCACCGCTGTGAGAACCTCAAGTCCTGCATCAGGCTTATTGTTTTTCTGCCTAAGGACATAACGAGAGTTGGTTCAGGTATTCCTGCTGTTTATTTCCTGTCTTTGCATGGAGCAGAACAAACGCAACCTCTCACATCTCACCCGTTCTCTATTAACGCTCGTTTTGGTGATTATCATTCGACGTCACACAACTTCTGCAGTTCATACAACTTCTACAAACACGTGAGTGAACTAATGCGATCAAATGCCGTGTTACATGTCCCTTCGGGTTCTCGAGTAATAAAATTATTATAGTTGAGACTGTATATTCGAAAATTATTTAACGTGTTGTTGAGTGTGACGGTTAAAGCAAGAGGTCGGTTTCTGCCCCACAACAAATTACGGAGGATTGGACATGAAATGTCTATTTCGAGGATCACTGTGAGCAGAGTTTCTTCAGCCTAGATTCGAATCGTGTACTTCCTGAACACGAGCCAGGCGCTTTAGGCTTCATCAACCTATACGGTTTTATTAAGCAGGTTAGATTGTTCATATAAATGTGGTTATAATACGTATATTATTTTTCTTTCAAAATTATTAGAACATTTAGTATAAAAACCGTATAACACTTTAACTCAACAGAACAACAATATATGTGTAGGTGTGTCTGGAAGGACGCAGCAAGACAAAAATGAAGAGGAGGGGTTCACAAACTTCGACAATGGCTGTACACCGCATTAGTAGACGCAAAGAGAAGCAAATTAAATGAAAAAAAATTACTGTTTTATACGCAATTTAGAAGAGTCAGCGCTACAAGGAACATATACAAAGAAAAGAATAAAGAAACACGCTCGTATATCCTTCATCGGTCGTAACTCTGAAGAGAGAGGTTACGGAATTATTTCGAACTTCCAAGTTCAGTGTTTTTAATATAGTTCATACAATGAGCATAGGACTATAGACTGTCGTATCGTCACAGTTAACATGAGATAAAACAGATGTGCTACAAAATATAAATTTTGGAATATGTATAATAATTTTAAAATATTCCTTCAGCGCTTTCTGGAGATAGCAGGAAACCACTATAATATTCGAATTGTCCAGATGTTTATATTTTAGAAGTACTGTTTCAACAACTCTCTCAATGTACCTGAACAGAGGAAACATAAAACGCACACGTAGTAAGGACACACCATACTGCACAGCAATAATATTACATGATGACCTGTCCTAGAAATCATGGGAGATAGGAACACCGCACTAATCTTTCTATATACTCCTACTAACATATAACAACACACCCTTGGACACTTTTTTTATTGCTAGTGGGGTGGGACTAAGTCTCTTGTACTGCGGCCACTTCTGGCCTATTGTACCTGCCCCGGGTGATTATGATGATGGAGAATTTGGTGGAATGAAGATTGGCAAGGGAAACCGAAGTACTCGGAGAAAACTGCCCCACCGCCACTTTGTCCACCACAAATCCCACTTGACCAGACCAGAGATCGAACCCGGGCCGCCTCGGTGGGAAGCCAGCTACTAACAGCTTGAGCTATGGACATAGTAGTGTTCAACGTGCACACCTTCTGCGTAACACAACACGGTCTATAGTGTTATAAGGACACAACTTTTTTAATATTAACATTTTAACGTGCAACATTATTTTAATGCACATTAATTTTAACTTTATTGCATATACACAAATTTACTATATGACTCTTATGCATTGCACCAATGTAGATCCACATTAAGCATTCAATTAACTACACACGTATTTGTAGATCTACCTGATCATGGTAGTGTAGTTGGTTGAGGCACTATGCTACAAGCCGGAAGGTCGCGGCTTCGACTCCTCATGAGGTGGATTTTTTCAATTTACCTAATCTTTTAAAGCTGCACTATGGCCCTAGGGTTGACTCAGTCTCTAACAGAAATTAGTACCAGGAATTTCCCTGAGGAGTAAAAGGCGGCCGGCGTGTAAGACTGACAAATTTACCCCATCTGTGAGCCGATTTTCTAGAGATGTTGTGGGAGCCTCGACGTCTGAAAACCCTATGTGCCTTCTCAGCCTGTTACAAGGATAGCTTTACGTTTTTACCCTCTTTACCTGATGAAGGTCCCGTGAGGGCCGAAACATGTACTAGCCACTGAAATAAACCAAATATTAAGAGTTACCTTGTTTTTTTAATTAAATATTTTGTGTCAACAGCCAAATATTTTCCCGTTAATTATGATAATAACAGGATACATATAACGAAAAAATGGTTGTTGTGTTTTGGAGCCTTACGCGGTTCGAATCCCTGGAAGGTTCCAGCTAAACTAAGGACTTTCCCATGTTGTTCCTCAGTTCATCTAGATAAACACAGACATTAACAACCTAAAATAAGTCATGACAGATTGCCCCTACCCTTATCTCAGTTCGTTATTCGTAGTAATTCCACGAAATCCCTCTCAGCATTACACAGCCTCATTGTGTAAATGTAATATTGGACATAGTCCATAGATTATTTGGCACACAGAACTTCTCTTTAAACTGGGTAGGTTTTCATCATCATATGTATAAAGGAAACGGAAATTTATTTCTTTTGGGTCCGTTACAGACAATCTGTTCCTAGAAGGACTAACAATAAATCCCCTTTCTTACTTACACGAGATGATGGGCCGCACCATAGCTCAAGCGGTTAGTAGCTGGCTTCCCACCGCGGCGGCCCGGGTTCGATCCCGGGTCTGGTCAAGTGGGATTTGTGGTGGACAAAGTGGCGCTGGGCTGGTTTTCTTCGAGTACTTTGGTTCCCCCTGCCAATCTTCATTCCACCAATTTCTCCACAATCACCCTCACCTATCATCTGGGACTGGTACAATAGGCCAGGAGTGACCGCAGTACAAGGGACTTAGTCCCACCCTACTAGCAATAAAAAATACACGAGATGACGGAAACGCACTCAGTTTCCGAAACGTCATGTGTATCAAGTATACCCGAGAAAATAAACTGTGTCCAGCTCAATATCCATATAATTAATCAACTTTTGCCACAAAGCTTTAAAGAAATATGACGTCAGTAGTTCACGTAATGGAGTAAAATAATATATTTTACCAGACCAACTGTCTTCAAAGAATCTCAAATTAAAAGGATTTACAAGTGAGAAGCCGCCACATATGGAGCTAAACTATTACTACTCTATATTTAATGTTGCCTCACTAAGTCGCCTGTCAGAAAGATACAATTCGTGAGCGTCAGACCGCCGCCTGGACCTCTGAAATACAATCAGGATGCGTTCACATCACATTTCCACAACACACATGAGAACCGAAGTGCAAAATAAGGCTGTATCTTTCATAAATCAAGTTGAGATCAAATCCTTCCAAAACAGACTGATCTCAAATATCTCTTAAATATGAAACTATATTTATGAAGAAATGAGAAATAGTATATAAGGAAACAAGGTAATTCTGTACATTATTTTTTGTTGTCTACGCAAAAATTATTAAAAATTAAAACATATGAAAGTGTAATTTAGCCTCTTCTTTTGATTAAAGTGAAAATTTTTCCGTCATCCCAAGTGTAAAACACTGACTGATGCTGTTTGAAAGTAAGGGCCCAAGATAGGGTCAAGTAGCGGGCTATTGTGAAGAGGGTAATGAACCTTGAGTTTCGAATAATTTCTTTGGCATGTGATTGGCTTCCAGATTCTGACTGAGGGCTATGTTCCGTGGCGTTTGGTAGGTAGAAAGTTAGTTAACTAGCTGGTTAGTGAGTTAGGTAACTCCGTAGATATGGCGATATTACACCAGGTACCCACTACTTATTCAAAACATTTATTTCCAGTTTCACTAATATTTTAACTTGTAAGCGTTTAATGTGGATCATTGTGAATGGTCAAGAAATACGGCTGTCCAGACTTTGTTTAAAAGTTCTGTTACGTCACAATATCCAGAAATCAAATTTATGTGTTATGGTCCATTTTCCTGAAAAATATTCATGTTTTGGAGAAGTTGTTTTCTTCTTGCGGTCTTAAATCCGTGAAAGGAATCCTTATATTCTCTCTGGAGCTCGAGTGTTCATTTAAATTTCCTGTAGGAGGCCGTGGGAGGTTGGGGATTTTTTTTTTTTTTTGCTAGACAGGGGGCGTTGTGTTTGTTTACATTTGAATGTTTGCTAGGAGCTAGTTGTGATTTCTGTATATGCCTCGCATCCTGTGAAGCTGCGCGGATGTTGTTCGTGACAGTTCGCACACTTAGATTGCTTTCTCACAGTCGATTGAGAAATGGTTTCCTCTGCATTGGTCACATATTTGGACGAGATTGCAAAATTCAGCTTTCTGACAGAAATGTTGATATCGAAGTTGAAGAGTCCTATCAGATTCCTTATGTTACGTGTATGTTGTTCCATTGTGTATGTAATGATATACAGGGGTAAGAACATGGAACTGGGTCGCGCCATAGCTCAAGCGGTTAGTCGCTGGCTTCCCACCGCGGCGGCCTGGGTTCAATCCCTGATCTGGTCAAGTGGGATTTGTGGTGGAGAAAGTGGCATTGAGGCTTTTTTTCTCCGAATACTTCGGTTTCCCTTGCTAATCTTCATTCCACCAATTGCTCCACAATCACCCTCACCTATCATCTGGGGCTGGTACAATAGGCCAGAAGTGGCCGCAGTGCAAGGGAGTTAGTCCCACCCCACTAGCAATAAAAAAAAATCTGTTTTAGTTTGCTCAAGGAAATTTCTGCCCTCTCCTCTAAGGAGGACCTTATGTTCCGTATCCTTTGCTGTTTGATAGGTACGAGATTCTATTTTGTTGAATTTGATGCGGCTGATTTCAACTTTGTAGTCCTCAACAGGGGCTATACTTCTCTTCTCTCCACGTCTTCCAGACCAGGTCTGAAGTTCCAATGGGTACAGAGGACACTTTCCCCGGGGATAAAGCGGTCGGGACGTGAAGCTGATCGTTCCCCTCCATCTAGTGCCGAGACCAAGAATGGTGGAACTGTACCTCCAGTCCCTCGTAAGTCTTCGTGGCACAGCGTTTAATTACTTAGGCAAAGGGATTTTACTCTATTATCTGTGCATTTTTAAGTTGTTTATTAAAAGACGATATCGCATCGCGATTATAGAGCCGATCATCTGCTCATGCGGCGCAATTCTGTGTCTGTGGGGCCTTAATGATTAATTTCCCTACTTTATATTGGGCTGGAAATTATGACAGATTATTTGTATGTGCGTGAGTGTTATTCATGTGCACAAGCTGATAAGTAACTTTGAAGCAACTTAGGAAATATATCTATAGCTAACAAGTGTGCCGTCTTCTATCGTTTTCGTTTTACTGTCCCCCAAAACTGCAAGACTTATAAAAGAATATTTCTGAACGCGAGACCTGTGGTTAATTTTACTGTACAATTTTATTCGAAATATTCCTCGCTCCGATAAATATTTGAAGAGTTGTATTCGAGTTGCTGACAGAAATGCATTTAGGCCTTCAGTGCTATCCGTTATTTTTCTCAGACTTTGAAACGTTGAAGTATCTTTATAAAAATCACAAATATCAAATGTCATTAGAATCCGTTCGTCTGCTCTGGAGTTGTTACATATGGGCAGACCGAAAAACATGGTGAATTTAATAGAATTATTTTTGCAATTTTCGTTGCGAAGGCGTCAAAACTTGCACAAATCTCGGTTGGATTATATGCACAAACTCTTTCACTACCACAGTGCCTCATGCTCCAGTCACCAGCAAAGACAAAGCACCGAATGCTATGTTGCTGCAATTGGAGCCGTTGCTCTGGATTCAGACTGGGCGTCCTACTCGTCCTACTATCCTGTCTCATAGTTTCGTAATTCTACTCAGTTCTTCCAGGCAAATTATGGAATAGTACGTTTATCGGTGTTTACTTTAATATTTCAGTAGGTGTGCTATTTACCGGTTTACTTCACGTGCCGTAAAATAGGGCAGAATTGCGTCCCCATAATTAATTCATCGGATGCTTTGCAGCTCATAATCGTAACAGTTATGTTGAAGGAGTAGAGAATGTTTACTGTCTTCTCTGTACAGTGCGCTCTGGTACATATGTCACTTAACTGTTCTTTTTCCTTGGCACTACAGCCCCAGTGGGCCTAGGCCTGCCTCCATGAAAATCTCCTTTCACTTCGGTTTTACTAGATCTTAAGCATACGGTAGGACTCCTTGGGCGGGTGATCAGCTCGTCGCAAGGCCTCTACCTGTACAAAAAACAGAAAAACGCACACACAAACTAAACATCCAAGGCCTGAGTGGGATTCGCACCCACGATCCCGGTTTCCAAGCGAGCGAAGACTGTGCATGCCTAGACCGCTCGGCTACCATGACCGGCGTCATTAAACTGTACTGAGACAAAAACATGAAGATGAGAATTAGCATGTTAGAAGTAGCATCCAAATAGTAAGAAATTGTCATATCGAAAAATAATTAAATGTATTAGTAAAACTTATCTTAGGACATAGGAAAATACTTATTAAATGTTAAATGTAAGTGGGTGAGAGAGTAGGGTAAACCAAAAATCTAGAAGACGCAAATAGGCAAATAAGAATAAGGCAAGTACGCGTATTCACTCATGGAGCTGAGCCCGTCTTGAAAAGCTGCAAATTGTGCAGCTACTCAAGAATTTCCCAGAATTTATGGAACCCAAATATTCATTACCGTGTTCACTAAAGCCCTCCAGCGGCTCCTATCCTGAGCCAGATCAATCCAATGCATACCATGTCATCCTATCTCTCCAAGATCCATTTTAATATTGTCCACCCACCTATGCCCTGGTCTTCCCAGTGGTCTCTTTCCAACTGTCTTTCCCACCAATATCCTATATGCATTTCTCCTCTCTCCTATTATAATGCATGTATAACTAAATAAGTTAAAATATCAATGAATTTAAATAAATTAATTAGAGGACCACATACGTACAACATTTGTTCGTCCAGAGTAATTTAAATTATAACTCATTTAATGTATTGTTAATAAACTTTACAATATGAAGAAATAAATCCCAGTAACTGCAAATTAACGTTCGTTGTGTAATGTACCTTATACAGACGCAACTGCCTCCGAAAACAAGAAAGCAAAAATGAGCAAAAGAAGGCAGTGAAATTTTTTAAATTGGAGCAACTGTAAAACAGACGGCAGAATAAATTAAGCAGCTTATTTGGGGCTTTATTACAAGACTGAATAACATATAAATAATTAAATACATCCGTATTAAGTATAATTTGTGAAGATTAACACATTAAGTATAAAAACATGAAAATAACTTAATAAACTTAAGGCGATGGCAGTCCCGACACTTTGGCTTGAAGCGAATCTTTTTCAAAGACAAAGAAAATGTTAAAATTCAAGCAGAGGAAACTGTCCCACCCCCATATTTCTATGTCGTCGTGCCTTCTATTGAAGTCTGTACCATTTCAAAAGTTTGGCCTGCCTCCACTTAAAAATGTAATATCTTCCCCGGTAATTTTCATAAATCATTGGAGTTCTGGAGTTATTTCAATGTCTGGAACCAACTATCACTTTCTTTTCTCTAAATTTTGCACAACTTGTTATTCCTGGGGTTCATAGCCTCGGAACTGGACTGTAACATTAGATACGAATTGTGTTAAGAAACGGATGACTGACGCATTTTGTTGTGTTGCTGCTAAGAGGCTGCTAGCCAGACTCACGTCTGCCAGCTTTGTATAGAATATATACGTTCACCGCTCAACAAATACTCTCTACTCTGTACTGAGTACGATATTAGTTCTTTCTGGTTGGAATAGGCGCTCAGTTAGCCAACTGAGCGCTCGGCTCAGCCAACTCACCAACAACTTGGGTCAAGACAGAACTACATTCTGAAAAATTAACAAGGGACTAACCACATTAAATAAAGCTGAAATATAGGATATAAGGAAGGGCTAAATGTTTCTTTGCCGGTCACGGTAGCCGAGCGGTCTAAGGCATGCACTGTCTTCGCTCGCTCGGAAGCCGGGATCGTGGGTTCGAATCCCACTCAGGGCATGGATGTATGTGTGCGTTTTTCTGTGTTTGTCTACAGGCAGAGGCCTTGCGACGTGCTGAAAATCCGACCAAGGAGTCCCACCGTATGTGTAAGATCTAAAAAACCGAAGTGAACGGAGTTCATGGAGGTAGGCCTAGGCCCACTGGGGCTATAATGCGAAGGAAAAAAAATATTTATTTAGCAAACGGAAGGGCGAGCACACTAATTACTAATTCAAACAGAACGGACAATCACGGGTTTGTGAGAGTTGTTTTTAGATGGAAACAAAAGGGATGTGGAAACGTAAGAGGCCATTAATATGGCGACCCTAAATTTGAAATCCATTGGGGGTGAAAAAGTACAGAGTTCTTGAAAGTCATTCCAATCCAGGATCTCTCGAAGGAAAAACAACAGTTTCAACGACTCGACCGCAACTTCTGGTTCTGGAATCTCTTGACTAAATTCACGGAAGACTTGAAAGGGCACATGCGGGGCGAGGGGGAGATACGTGTTGTAAAACAGAATTTTAGCACCCATGTGAGAACCGAAAGTACTTATGTATGGAAAAGACATCTTGCGCAATAAAATCTCCCGAGATCACCGCATCAGCTAGGTAAGAAATATGGCTCATCCGAAAATAGTTTTGGTACGTATCATAATAGAAAATGAATTTAACCAAGGCCATTAAATGATATAAGGGAGCCAGTATAATTTTGTCGGCTTAGCGACGACTACAGGTCGGACGACAGGGGTTCGATTCCAATCCGGAACTGGACTCCATCCAACCTCCTATACAACGGGCACCGGCTGCTTTTTTCCCTGGGGTAAAGTAGCCGAGGCGTTAAGCTGAGCACCCACCTCCATCTAATGCCGTGATCGAGAATGGTGGCTCTATAGCTGCGATCCCTCATAAGTCTTCATGCCGTAGTACTTAATCGATTAAGCTTATGGACAACTTTACCTGCGAGATTATACAGGTTGTCCGGATGAAAGGGATCCAAAATAAAAAATGTATATCTCGGAAACTAATTGTCATACACGTATCCGGTTTATGTCATCGGAAAGGAAAACTCTGAAAGATTGTTTTTTCTTACCCAGTTTATGCGCAAGAGCCGCCAAATTTCAGCCACCATTTTAGGAATCCCCTGGACAGAGAGATGGCTAGGAGATGGATCGGCAGAGATAAACCAATTGCTTGGCCTCCTAGGTCGCCAGATTTAACCCCAGTGGATTTTTTCTTGTGGGGTTATGTGAAGAACGTTGTCTACCAGGTTACGATCAACGAGTTTCAACACCTGAAAGCCCGCATAAGGGACGCTGTGGCTATGGTAACACCAAACATGCTTTAAGCCTGGATATTTGTCGTGTCACCAAGGGAGCCCATATTTAAATTTATTAAGAATATTATATACAGAGAAGAAAACTTTGATACGTGACTAATAATAATGGGTTCTGGATTTGAAGATTGGGTTTATTGGCACGTCTTCACAATTACAGTTGATTATGTCAGCTCAGACATTGAACTCGTTCTGAACGACGTCTGTCTGAAGAATCTCTCACTGCTCTCAATGTGACTGAACTGAATTCACGGATAGACCCCTTCTTACAACTGCCAGAGAACTTACAGTGCTTCATGAAAGCGTTACTTCGGAAACCATACTTTACTTCCCAAGCAACGGTTCGGTTTTCTAAGTGTCCTCGAGTTTCAGTTTCCATGTCCCTGAACACCGTGTTCCATAATCAGTTGGTTCCCAGGGCTGTCTCTCCGTGGCAATGTGTCTGCCCACATATCACAATATCTTCACACCGTAAGTAATTCCGAAAATATTATATAATTTAGTATATGCATGTGGAAGCTTTGCCTAAAATAAGACATAATAAAACAGCTCTTCAGATTTCCCTCAGTCTCTCCAGGTAGAAGTAATATCTAACAATAAGCACAGACCAATTTCTCATAAATTATTCACAATTCTTTGTTCAAAAACACCATCTGACTACACAAGCCCTGCAATAGTAAAAGCGTTTTCACATTTCGTGAAGGTATTTGAGAAGAGAATGTAAAACTAGCAGGAGGCGGAGAGAGTCAAATGATAAATCATTACTTACTTATTTGTGGTTTATTTAACGGTTCCGTTGGTAACTCAGAACACGCAGCATTTATTAGCGAATAACGAACTGGAATGGATGTGAATGATTTGGGAGTGGCCTAATTTTAAATATTGTCCCGATATTTTCCCGGAGGAGCTGAAGAAGACGACAAAAATTCTCACTCAGCGTATCAGATGTCCGAACCGAGATTCGAAATGAGATCCTCCGCAATGCAAATCAGAAGCGGATAAAATTCATAATTTGTACTTTTCGCTAAATATTAGGATAATGAGACTAAGAATAATGAGATCTGTTGGGAATGTAGCACGCATTGTACACAAAAGTCTGATCGGGAAAGCTCTGAAGAAGACACCTGTCATTTCAACAACTTATATATACATGACAGAACTAAAATTTATTTTAAAAGAAATAGGTCTTGGGCCTAATTAAATTCACTATAGATAGAGCTCAGGGGCATGATGTCCAATTTCTGTGTCTCTGAATTAGAAACGCGCCTACATTGAGGACTCGGGTGAAGGTTTTGCTCAATTCGCCTCCATTTCCTATTCTTTTCTGCTTCTTTTTTTGTAGTTTATTCAATGGTGCCGTTAGTATATTTTAATTCGTTTAGAAAGGGGTGGAGTCCAATTGGGTCCACTCAGCACTGGGGCCACTAATTGGCCTATTGTAGCCTGCCCCGGGTGATTATGTTGATGGAGAATTTGGTGGAATGAAGATTGGCAGGGGAAACCGAAGTACTCGGAGAAAACCCACTCAAGGGCCACTTTGTCCTCCACAAATCCCACTTGACCAGACCCAGGATCGAACCCGGGCCGCCACGGTGGGATGCCGTCAGTAACCCAGACAACATAGTGGCGAATGGAAGGACGATTGTTGAATAATGAACTGGCAGGGAAGTGAATAAAGGCAACAGTAGTCTAATATGAGGCAATAGATGGCATTTACTAGGTTCCGCTGAGAAAATCCGTGAAAAAAAAAAATTCATAATAATTTTAGTGTCACGGCCGAAATTCGAATAAAATCAAAAGTGTTAACGCTGAAGCCAAATTTCTCGTTGTCCCCATTATCGCAATGCTGAATATTTATAAACAACGTCATAAAGCATTGAGGTGAATTTCGAAATTCGGAAGCACTATGTGCCATGTACTCTATGAAGCATGTATCAGAGAATCTACGAACAAAATAGAAATTCTCGCTAAACCAATAACAAGCAAAGAAACTAGAACCTTCATAACCAATCGATACTCCAAATAATAACAACTCCAACTGCAGTTCTCAGCCTATGAATCTCTCAAAGATGAGTAGACAATTATTCAGTTACATGCGGTGTTGCATTCCTTCAACATTATGATCTTCGTGACCATTGCAGGAATAGGCTTCTTATTGTGCTGCGGTTTCATGAAACTATACAAACACGCCCCGAATTGTTATATCTGCTTGGAACGCAAAGCTACAATGGACATTCTGTAGAGGGGAGAGTAAGAATATTTGGGGAGACATTAATAATGATGAACACATGAATACAAAGATCCATTCCGTAAGTTTCAAACCTGAGAACGACTGAAGATGAAGAGAAGGCATGACACTCTGGCAGCTAAGCCTACAGCTGGCGGCCTTAATCAGAGTAGACGCAGTTTTTGAAGCAAGAAACAATAATATAATTTAATAATTAATGTTAAGAGTATATTTGTACAGTATAGAAGTAGACAAACCCCTGCTAATAATTCAAAATGGGGGAGGGGTTTCTGAACATGTCTTCTCGGCCAGGTTTTTGTTTAACACAGAGACATCGGATAAGAAGTACTGCACACTCGATGCACCAAGCATTTATGTATTTGCGACGGAATTCACAAGTCACAGCACACTACACACTTGCCGAGCAGTGGGTTATACAAGTTTGCTTTACTGCCATTTTCTTGGTTTTCACTCCTTCAGATGAATTCCAGGAAACCCAACAAGGAACAAAATTATATCAACAGAAGAGAAAGTAATTACATTTTGTTGTATTTACCGTTCCTTCCCATATCCCTTTAAGAGATCCCATTTATTAGAAGTGCTCTGCCTTCTTCTTCGCTCCTTCTTCTTGATATTAATGAAATATCCCCTCGAAGATACATCGGTTGAACCCAGGTATTTTTTCTAGTCTGTTTTTAGTAGAAAATATCTTATGTTCGCAGATTGGCTTTTGATATATTTAGACTGAGAGTGAAAGAAAAAAGAACACATGTGTGTGTGCCGTAAGTTATCTTTTAATATTTCGAAAGAATGGCGTATGTACTTCTCCAAACAGCTAAAACCAGTGTCTGCAGATGTTAGTTCTTAATACCGCAAAGCATTACATGATTGTAGAGAAGTTGCTCTATCTTGAAGGTCAGTGCATAGAGCATTATACATGAAAAGAAGTTTTAAGTGAGGGCGAGACAGACAGACTTCGAGGTTTCACTCAAATCGCCTGGGTATCACTCAGTTGCAAACATAACATAAACATCTAAACGGCAGTTAACAGAATATCAACTTGAAATATGTTCACAGACACGAGATTCGACACTGCGCATGTTCCTTGGAAACAAGTGGTTCTACAGACGTTCATTTGTTTTGCTTTTCTAGCTTGACATCAATCAGCTCCTACCACAAGAAGCATGTACAGTATATCGAGGCGGTCTGTGAAATGCAGACCCCGGGCAAGTTGAATCAAAGTGGAGCCTATCGGAGTCTCTGCTTCTAGCATACTCTCATAGCTTCTGTAGACCGAGTTTCGCGTTTAACTACGAAATATACTTGAAACAGAAATCAAATTATAATGGCAAAATTAAAGTTAATGTTCATAACCTTTAATTCCTTAATTGCGAGATTTCAATCATGAAAGTTCGTGATCCAATGCATATGCAATATTGAAGCACCAGTGTGTCTTCTATATTAGTTTCACCTCAAAGAATAAAACTACACGTATTTTTAACGTGGAACGTAAAGCATAATTTTCAAAATGCATACGGATATCTGTGTGTGTGTTTATGGAGAGGGGTCATGTAAAAACACCACAGTGCCTTATGTGTCATCTGGTATACATCTTCAATAGTTTCTTTGACCCTGTTCATGAAGTCGGAACCACGCGGCGCCCACCTGATTCATGTAACTTCACTGCACCGAAACCCAAATAATTAACCCGATCGATGAAACTGAAGTGAGAATCAGACGTCTGAAGGGTGCTGACCGCTGTCAGTACGTCCATAGCTGTTGGAGTCGCCGTGAATATTAGTAAGACCTGGTTCTTACTTATAGCTCAAATTCTACCCTTCAGATTATGATGCACACTCATTTTGTTCAAACGTTTTATACTATGTAGATTCTTCAGGTAACTGGATTTTAAACTATTAGACAAAAACTGACTTTACTGTCTGTGGTATTTTAGATGTTCCTTAGGTAATCTGTCTTACAGCACAGGAAATGTTGACCCGCATCAACCTCGGCTCCCCTCTAACTGTGGATCTATGACATATATTTTCATTTGTTATATAACCAATGGTGAATCTATTTCCTCTTTCAGCCAAGGTATATTTGTGCATTTCTTTGTGTGAATAAAAGGTGTTCGTAAACTCTTAGGAGATTACACATAAAAAAGAAACACATCTCGGCTGCTTCCTGTATGACACTTATTATTTCTCCTCCGTGTTGTGCCATTCGTCCTCGTATTACCATATTTCATGCCTGTGCATTAAAATGTCAATATATATATATACATTTTTTTTCCTACCATAATTATGCTGGAGTTGGATTCTAAAGGGTTCTGACGATGGTGGATGATACATAGAATTACTGGGGTTTGGGGCTCTTCCATCGTCGGGAATTTTAGGTAATAGAAGACACGGCGTTTCAGTGATTAAGATTAGCTTTTTCTAAGGAGCTCAGCTGAGTAGGTGTCTTCCTTTCTAACCTGAAGACGGAAGCAGAACCAGTTTCTGAAACGTCGTGTTCTCTATTACCTAAAATTCCGGACGATGGAAAAAGTCCAAAATCCCAGTAATTCTGTGTATACTGGAGTTGTTGGTGTAGCTCCTGTGATTCCTCAGCTTCTCTTCGACTGGAGCTGTACTCCTATAATATTATATTCCTGTTTTAATTTTCGCTGCGATAATCCTGTCACTCATTCAGGAATATCCAGTTACTCCTGATTTTATTCCTTCCTTAGAATTTGGGCAACTGCTAGCCCAAGCTAGCAGTTGCTCAGTTCTCTTTCTTTACTTCAAAACATGTAGATATATATTCGTCACTTTCTTCAGTGCCTTTCGTGTTCTTCTTGATTTCTCCTACCACCAACCTTTCCGTTATCCTCTCCTCTACGCTCATTTATTATTTCCGACTTTTCTTGTTCGCGCCCCTGATGTTCCGTGTAGCAATTCTCTTTTCTGTGACAGAGTTGTCCTAGATCGATTGCTGGTGTTTTAACTGTTCCATCGGTCCAATAAATTTCTTTAGTCTTCCGATCATCACAGTACCCCTGAACACGTTACCACTGTATTGCGAAGGAAGGCCGCGTATGGGGCTGTCACCTTCGAGTTGTACATCCCACCTCCCAGGGGTATTATTACCCCACCGAGACGGGTGTCCCCTCTGCTCTCTCTGCCGTTCTTCAGTTCTCATCTTCTGACCACTGAGGACTCATCCCATGAAGGGTTAGCCGCTGACATAGAGTGCAGACGCTGCTATTTCCCGTGACTCTGAGACGGGGCCCCTGCCAAGTGCTACCTCCCGGAGGCAGGAGAACCTGGAGCTTGCCTGGGCAGGAACACTACCCCTTTGAATTGTGGTTATGTTTAGAGAGGGCCCACACTGGCCAGTGCCTTCTTTAGATCACATTCATAAATTGGACGTATGCAGAAATTGGAAGGTCATGCCTGCTGGTCTCTCAAGCGAATAAATCAAATTCCGTGGCCTGTAAACCTCAAGCGAACTATACTGAACGAGCGACCGCCGCTTGTCGGCGAAGTTAGTGCCAACTTTTCCGGATAGACGGTGTAACGTGGTCAGCGAAATGGATCCCCACAGCCGTTATCTCGGATTTCTAGACCGGAGCTGCTATTTCCTTCAAATAACTCCTCGATTATCCTCAGGAGGCTGAGTGAACCCCGTTCCAGACCCACTACTTCTCAGAAAATCTGGTTGCATTGAGAATCGAACCCGGAACCTCTGGATCTATTGCCAGGAAGTATGACCACTAAATCACAGAGGTGGTCTCTCAGAACCATTATTTTTTCTATTACTTTTGGTACGAGATGTCAGTACTAAAAGTTGCTGGAATATTCTTTGTGCTGCTCTACCATAACCTACAAGTATGTTTGAAAGTGAAATTGTACCTCGATCATTTTCGAAAATGTTTATAGTAAAATAAATGGGACACGCAAGGTACCACATTTATTAATGTTTATTTAAAACAAAATTTCACAATTTATATTTATACAAATAGAGGTGAGAAATATTCTACATAATATTCCTACTTTAAATAGTTTTTTCCCGTAAAACGTTTTTTTAATTTCAATAAGTGATCAAGTTTACTTCATTAAGGGATTTTTAATAAAAGACAATTGCAGAGAAAGAAATAAATGCACTATAAAAGTTGAAAAGACCAAACTGCGAATTGTACACAAACATATGAAAGAGGAAAACGAAAAGCAGTACAGCGGGTCAAATACTTACAAGGAATATTCGAGAAGAGAATATCTGGACTATTATGAAGATGGTTCTAAAAGGATCTCAAAGGAACAGCGAGGTTGGACAACCATTCAACACTTCCAAAAGTAAGCTTTTGAAGAAAATGCCAGAACAAATACTGGCGACTTTTATGTGTTATTAGAACAAATTTCGAGTTTCAGAGAAACAGTAGGCATTAATGTGGAATAAAAAACAACACACAACTTGTATATTCACATGGAAAATGTCAACCTGTTGTAATTTTAACCAAGTCTCGAATTTATGACAGTCATATTAAAAGCAGATGTCACCACGTGACACATGAGCAACTATAATCAAACACTTCTGAGTGCTACGCGTACGTATATACATTAATGGAGTTCCTCTGCTGTGAGCTAAATTCGTCCCAAAGAGCCTAAATAAAGACAACACTATTCATAAACAGACATGCTTAGGTGTGGTACGAAAAGGGAGTGTTCCCTTCTGACATTAAAATCTACTATTGAGAAGTGAATAATGCATGAACGAACATTAAGGTTCATCAAATGCAACAATTTTAATATGAGGATATAAAAGATAGCTTATACATATTTGGCCATTGCAGGTCATCAGCAGTGGCNTCTACAAGCATTCGAAACCGAAACCGGACTAGAATAATGTTATATAATAAGTTATGAAGAATGCTGCCTTCTGGGATGTGGCATCGTGTAGATCTTGTATGAATCGACATTTCGGAGGAACGTATCACTTCCATCTTCAGGGTTGAAAAATCCTCGCTCCCGGAAAAATCCGGGATAGGTTCCTCCGAAACGTCAGTTCACACAATATCTACACGATGCCACATCCAAGAGGACGGCATTCTTCATAATCACCGCCCTGAAAACCTTAAATCTTACAAAATAATCTGTTTTTTAAATAATTAGTCTATTTCAGTTAAAATTAATTCAAGGTATTGTATGAGCATAATTTTTCCGTTGCTGGTTACGCAGAAAATTGTGTACTTGGATGAAGGTATTTTGTTCATTCCTGTGAAGTACGCACTAGTGTGGGGAAATGTCCTGGTGGGCTGTCCACCAAGGTGGACTCTCACTCAAAACCTGAAAATATTCTATCACGAGGACCAAGTCAAAGAAACTGATGGATACATCACGAATAAATATGTCATCTCCAAGTAAAAAGTTACACTAAATTGTTCCATTATGTAGAATTTTGACGACTTGAGACTCAGTTCATTATGAAATAGAATAACTGATCTGCTCCTATACATGCAGTGCCTCTTGAAAGATACACCGAGCGGCAACGATCTTAACTCGCATTTGGGTGGCATGCGATTCGAATCCTGGACAATATATGGGCTTCTTGACTGATGCTTTCTTGATTTTCCACCGTTCATCCAAACTAAGTTCCGTGTAACGATATAAAATAGATAAGGGTGCTTCTTCCAAGCACCCTCTCACTGTATTTCATTCAACGTTACTTTACATCAGAAAGTGATACAAGTCCTTAAAGTAATAGATTAAGCATCTAACTTAAAATAGAAGTTCCACTGCATCGGTGCATGCTCTGGTGGAAGTAATGCATATGTAAAATAGTTTTGTATTGATGTCTTGGGAACCAAATGAGATTAATTACGCAATAAGGCACCTGTTACATAACGAGAAAACTGATGAACCACAAAAGTAAGCCCTTATTAACTTGGTTGGTATTATCTCGAAATTTGTATTCCTTTTATAATCAACGTTATATATAAACAAACATATTAGAATTTGTCGTCATGTATACCAACGTTCCATGAACAAATTCGAATTATTTGCTAAATAAGAGGCACATTTGTCTCATAACTGCCTTAAACATGATAGGCTCTAACCTGACTGAAAGAACTTTAATCAGCCCACTATGAATAAAGAAAAGACGTTACAAAGTCAAAGGGAAAAATTTAAGAAGAGTCAGTTTATAGAAACGTATGAAAACTATTATTAATTTAAGATATTGGTAAGTTAAAGTGGTTAGAAATGCATGAACTTCTGACTCGAGGAAAACAGAAAAACTAGATAAATAAACAAAAATTAAAACTAAACATAGATCTATTGGTATCTGTATCCAAGTGAGTTCTGGTTTCGTAAATCCGGCCCGTTAAAGACCTGAAAATTCAACATTAGTACCTTATTAAGACAGATAAATATAAACGAGACAATAATCTGACGCTCTGCTTTCGTGTGGTTGTGAAAACTACAGCCTTGCCTAAGGAGCATTAGCCCTGTGCATAGCACCTAACACTGTAGGCTGTGTAGGTGACGTGGAGGTAAAAGCTGAGGAATTCTGCACCTCGGTCTCCAGGCAAGAAGCTTTTAACTGATGGTTAGTGTACACTGCTTTTCCGCAAGCTTGCTTTATATGGTACACCGTATATCATTTCTGAAAAAACTGGAGAAATGTAACAAGGGATTATTTTCAAAATCCTTTTAGCAGCTAAATCCCTGGTTTATGTTTACTATTACTACGATAAAGCCACCATATTTACTCTTATTTCAGCGGTGCAAAACTGACAACACAATAGATAACTTAATATTTAAATTATTACTCTCCCTTTGCACGACGCGGGTGAAATGGATGCATATCGGACTAGTTGTGTCTATCTCCCTCTCTCTGCATGTTCATAACCGCTGCACAAGTTCTGATGAAATTCGTGTGGACAAGGCGGTATTGGAGGCCTCTCCGAACTTGTACGACTTAATATCCTAGAATCAGTAATACCGACGTGAGGGACGCACGAATTTCTGAGATGGCAGTGCTAGCAAATAATAATGTTATAAATAAAAATACAGTTGCTAAGGTACATATTTATTATAAATTTTATATTTATTGTAATTAAACAATATGAGGGCTGGGGGCCACAGAAATGAATGAAACTTAGAAGTGAGCCACGAGTAAAGAAAAGAAGAAGCCTGAGAACCGCTGCTCTAGACGGAGCAGAGTGATCAGAAACCGGCCCGGGGTTGCACACTGAATAAATTCTTGAATAAAACTTTGAGACACGGTAATGAATAAAGAGGTCCCAATACAGTGAGCTTCCTTCAGTACTTCAAGCGGTGCATATAATTTATAAATGTCTTAAACTGATCTAAGCAAATTTCGACCCTATGGAAAGCTTAAATATGGCAAAATTTTAGGATATTACGCGAGAATGATTTTCATAATTTATTTTTATCTAGTTCATTGGATGATTGAATTTATTGACACCATATACACACCACTCGGAACTATAGGGAAATACAGTGCAACCGCTGATTAACACACTTTACAGTTCACCATTAAACACACAATAGGGTCCTCAATCTATTCGAGTCTCCACTATCCTTATCCTGGCAACGGATTTTAACCCAGAACTATAATATCTCACTGAATAACACACTCCAAATATCACTGTACTACTTTTTTTTTTCGCTTTAGTTGGAGATGGAGTCCAACTGGGTCCACTCGGCACGGCGGCCACTGATTGGCCTATTGTAGCCTGCCCCTGGTGATTATGATGATGGAGAATTTTGTGGACTGAAGATTGGCAGGGGAAACCGAAGTACTCGGAGAAAACCCGCCCCAGCCCAATTTTGTCCACCATAAATCCCACTTCACCAGACCCGAGATCGAACCCGGGCCGCCGCGGTGGGAAGCCAGCGACTAACCGCTTGCGCTATGGCGCAGCCTACTACCTACTTACTTACTTACTTACTTACTTACTCATGGAGCTGAGCCCTTCTGGAGGCGAAGCCAAATCTGCAGCTGCTGAAGAATTTCCTAGCATTTTATGGAGCCCGAAGGTTTCTTACCATGTTCACAAGAGCCCTCCACTGGTCCCTATCATGAGCCAGATAAATCCAATCAATACCATCCCATCCTATCTCTCTAAGATTCATTCTTATATTGTCCACCCACCTACGCCTTGGTCTTCCCTGTGGTCTCTTTCCTTCCGATTTTCCCACCAATATCCTATACGCAATTCTAGTCGCCTCCATTCGTGCTACATGACCTGCCCACCTCATTCTCCTTCACTTGATCATTCTAATTATACTTGGAGAAGAGTACGAGTTAGAAGCTCCTCATTGTGCAATTTTCTCCAATCTCCTGTCACTTCATCCCTCTTCGGTACAAATATTCTCCTCAACACCCTCTTCTCAAACACCCTCAGCTTCTGTTCCTCCCTTAATGTCAGAGACCAAGTTTCACTCCCATACAGAATCACAGGCAAAATTATAGTTTTGTATATTCTAATTTTTATGTTTTTGGAAAACAGACGAGAAGACAAAAGGTTCTGGACTGAATGGTAGCAAGCATTACCCGAGTTCAATCTCCCCTTAATTTCCTCAACACATAAACTCTCTCGAATCCTGCGTCATCTCCCAACTGCTAACTCCGGAACTCAATCGAGCTCTCTGCTGTAACGGCCATCTCTTCTCACTTAACTTCGCAGAGCTCAACTCTCGACTCAATTCTAATTGAAGCTGCGTGAGATGCTCGTTATAGAGTTTCGGGGCGGCCACCACAGAAAACATGACTTCCTCTGTTGTTGAGGGTTGATTCACTGCTGCAGAGTTGTGTTTACCGCATCGCTGCGTAGCAAAAAGAGCAGCTCTGACCACAGCAAACACCGCTATTCTATTTCTGCTCGCATTCGCTTCCAGTGGAATGAGTTTACCGAGCCGTTGCCTAGCAATAAACTATTCCTGTTCTCAGTCATGTCACAGTATTTTGTATAAGGGAAATAACAATTCTTACTCATTTTTTTGTGAAAATGTCTGAAAATCTCACTCTTCGAAGCTTGATAAAGATTAAACCACATATATTATATTGTAAACTCAGTAAAAATCTTGTGAGGGTGTTAACCAGATTTTGACGGCGCAGAGTTGTGACATACTGCAGACTTCGATAAAGGCACCATTGAAACTTCAAATTCTGCCACATGAGTTAGTGTTATCTGCCTGGTACAATTCATTATAATGTGGAAGCAATAAAATTGCTACCTTTTTCTAAATCACTATGGATATTTCATTTACTTACTTACCGTAGCCTTTAAAACAGATCACGGCCAAAATTAAAGTTTACTTTCATACCCTTCTCAAATCATCGTCTACAATAGTTCCGTCGTTGGACGGTACACAGTTTATGAGGCGTCGTTAAATAAGCAAGCAAACAGTATAATCTCACTATTTGTCTCATGAATATTTAATGAAATTACAGAATAAATTTCTTCGATTTATAAGAGCAAATTAAAATCGTGAAATAAACCAGAATTAAAATTTTGCGGATTAGTGAAATGTGTTTGCATCTTTAAAAAAAAAAAAAAAAAGACGTTCTTCATAAACAGTACAGGACAGTCCGTGCTGTGTTCATACATGCGACTCTCATACAAGGGCATATATCGCAGAGTAGCACCTGCTGAGGCGCGCGAGTGTGTATGTATGTATATATATATATATATTTATTTATTTATTTAAACACATTCTTTCTTATTTCCAAAATACTGAAGATATATGTACATTCAATTAGGTGGAGCTATACGAGTACATCCACCTCTCCAAATGTCTTCATGGCATAATTCTTAACTAGTTAAGCAAAAGTACAAATTCACATATTATTTACCACTGCCTCTGCATGATTTAAATCATCGTATCTTGTTTAGAGAAAAAAACTACATGTATATAAAACCGTTTCGGGATAATATGGACCCAAGAAACCAAGATAATCATAGCTGAATTAGACAAAGAACGAACCTCGTGTTACGAGTATAAACAGCTTACTTAGCGTCCAATGGAGAAGCATAAAATATAATGGAGTTTGGGGGCAGGGGTGGATTCTGGGAAAAGCGGGATGATGTTAATGTCCATGAGATAAATCATAATCCCTGTTTACAACATGTACACGTATATATATAAAATAGTTAAATTTTCTGTGATGATGCCATCTATTAAAACACGAATATTTTGGGCAACATTTGTATTATAATGCCGATTACAGTGGTCGCGCGGTCTAATGTCTTCGCCCGTCCAAATACTGGGGTCTGGGTGTAATCCCACTGAAGGAATGGATGCCTGTATTGTGTACGTTTATTCTGTGTTCGTGTTGTCCTGTGTGAAGGTTGCGGCCTTGCGACGGGCTGATCCTTCGTCCAAGGAGTCCTATCGTCCGTGTATAGGATTAAGATATTGGAAAAGCGGCCAAAGTCCAACAGAGGGCTGTAGGGCCATATACTGACAGATAGACCGACAAACGGACGGACAGATAGGTAGGTAGGTATGTAGGTAAATGGTAGGCAAACAGACAGATATTTGTAGATCGATAGACAGACAGGTAGGTAGGTAGATAGACAGACAGGTAGGTAGGTAGGTAAGTATGTAGACAGACAGACAGGTAGGTAGGTAGGTAGGTAGGTAGGTAGTAGGTAGATAGACAGACAGATAGGTAGGTAGGTAGGTAGGTAGACAGACATATAGACGGACTGACGGATGAACGGATGGATAGATAGAAGGGGCCACACTCTCTTATAATCTATCCCGGATGCACTTGAAGGATTGTAGAAAGAACCGCATGTCTCAACGCAGCCCATCGTGAGAAATTGACTTCGATCAAAATATTGTCATGTATCCTGGTAAAGCGACAATTAATTAATGAGTTCTCTGGACTGATGAATCGATTTACTGAACAATCACCAGGCGGATCTACGTACATATACTTGTAACACTTCAAAGGTTACTGGAACAATAACACAGAAAATCTTCAACACCCACTCTTCTGTCTTGTTCCCGCGCTGGGCTTCCAATACTCGATAGGACTCTCCAGTATCTTGTAACCTCTCTCTCATCTCTTCTCTTTCTGGTAACTTCTCTCGACGCAAGCTGTTTTCACGCCGACCGGATAGGAAACACTTATTACTATGGTACACTGCTTCGTTTTTGCGGTTGTTATCGAAACGTGTGTTTCGTCGCTGTGTGAACAATCTTTATCTAGCCGGTGTAACGGAAACTCTTCTGTACATGTTGCCTAGGAATCAAAGTCTTTGTCATAACCTCTGAGATGGAAAACAAGCAAAAATTATTAAGATAATTTTTACAAAACTGTTTAACATAGCCATTAATGATATGTATGCAGTGTCCGTCTTTTAGTGCACTCAATTTCACTTGTTATTTCACAACATGTTTCGGCATTATAGTGCCGAAACATGTGAAATAACAAGTGAAATTGAGTGCACTAAAAGACGGACACTGCATACATATCATGGACGAAAATCAGTGCAACAGGACGCTAAAATACAACATTATAACCATTAATGTGCAACATTGTTAGTATATCTAAATTTGAATCGTAAGAAGTGAATGACAAATTGATGCTATAGTTTGGAGTTCACCAAAGTCTATACGTACAGTCTAGACAGATCCTGTCCCGATGGACGCCTTCGTTTATTTGCTGTCCATGCCATGCGCCACGTTTCAACTTCTCTATTAATTGATACACCTACCAAGCGACGGACTATAATTTGGGAGGCCGAGGAATTTGGGATCGATTCCCGGCAGGGTAAGAGAATTTTCTCTTCTTCACAATATCCAGAATTTTTCTGAAGCCCTCTCAGCTTCCAGTCCAAAATATTCAGGGGAATCTTCCCCAGAGTTGAAGGTACTGAGAGTCGAGTTAGCGAGGTTCAGAGTATGTGGATCTGTACTCCCACTCCGCCATACGTGTATATGAAGAGGTGCTCAACTAAAAAGCACAAGAACAACTTTACGTTACTGATGTAAAGCGTCTGCTACTTTAACTTTTATGTTTAATTAATAACTTATAATAATTTTATACTTTGTTCTAAGTCATATGCATGTCTCTTCTTCTCGGATAGTACTGAAATAGTAAGAGAAAATAAAAAAAGTGTCCCTGTGCTTAATTAAACACAACACCATGTACGTGTAATGGGAGAGTGAAAGTATTTTTCCATCATTATTGACCTCGGCTGTAGATGAGACGAGATGAGGGGTCTGCTTCACTCCCGGGATGCTTTCCCTAATGAGAGAGCCCCCTTGTTCCGATCGGGCAGTAGGCTGCGTGTGCCCCAGAGCCGATCTTGGATGCTATGGAGTAGAAAAAATCTTCTTGACCCGCTGGGAATCGAGCCCGGTCATTCTGTTCGTAGCCCATCTTTGTACCGACTGAGCTACCCCGACTGCAGATAATAAGAAGTTCAGTCATTCTATTTCACAAGATTTGAGTAATTCACTAAATAATAAACTTCCAGATTATAAAGGATACAATTTTGCGGAATAAAATACATTTCATGCACCGGAAAATATGATTACTTGTAGCAATTTGTGTGAGTGACGTGCTAAATGCAAGTAAGTAAAAAACTAAAGCTATCCCTGTAACAGGCCATGAAGACCCACAGGGTTGTGAGACGTTGAGGATCTCACATTATCTAGACAGTCGGCTCAAAGATGGCGCTAAGGTTGTCAGCCTTACGCGTCTCCCACTCCTTAGCCCCCAGGAAGATTCCTGGTACTCATTTCTGTTAGAGTCTGAGACGACCCCAGGGCCATAATGCGGCTGGAAAGATTAGGTGAATTGAAAAAATCCAATGATCTCATCGGGACTTGAACCCGCGACCTTCAGGCTTGTAGCATAGTGCCTCAATTACGTGCTACGAGGCTAAAATCTGTGAATTGTAATTACTGCATAACACCCTGTGTTTATGGAGATGGGTCGTTCGGATTGAATTTTCCCCCAACAGCTTGCATTTTCACTTCGTTGGGGAGAAGGAAAATTGTGCAGGTCTTTTTTGACAGAGCAAAGAAACCTGGCATGAAAATGGATGCATACTGTAGGAGGCTACATATTTCCGGCTATTTGAGTGCAAAAGGAGCTATTAAATTCTGCAGCTTCTTCTAATTTCAAGTCATCAAGGCCAATGAGGGCAACCGAACGTAAACGAGTCCGCCTCGTACCAAATTACTAGCTAAACAGGGCAGAGAAGGAAACGGAAGAAATGCAGTAGGTTCATTTCCATAACGTGCGATCATTCAAACGGTTTCGTGTCTATAAAACAATGAAACTCAATGTCCTTTCTTAGGTACTTCTAGAGATATTTTACACCATCGCATATAAATTGAGTCGTTAATAATGAAAGGACACGGAGTTTACGAGCTTTCACTCTCCCAATATATAACCTAAGCCGTCACTTGTTCTACGGCGTCAAATTTCTCTCTCCGGCTCACAAAATCATTAGGACGATCCAGTACACACTGAGAAAATATACGTCTTTATTTTAGCTAATGATGGGCCATTCAGTAAGCGTTATTAACAAGTTATTAACAAGCATGAAAATATATACACAACGTAATAATTCTGGTGTGATGGCGCTTTTCTCTTTTCTTACGGCCAAATAAATAACATTTACACTTTAGTGAGGTAATGACTGTAGCAGGGATTCAGTTTTATTTTAAATAAATAGGCATATGTATACAGACAACACGCACACTTATACAGAGTGGGGCGCAGAATCTTCCTTTCTTTGAAGGCGAATAAAAGAAAATTTATTGCTGATAGGCAAAATTTATGTTTAGCTAATGAAACAACATACTTTAAATTTTTAAATCATGTAGTTTTAAACAAAATATCTTGAAGGTAGTGGCCACCGTTCTCTATGCATTGATGCAACCGTTTTCTGAAGTTCCCCTCTGCACGTTCCAACATGTGCACCGGAATTTGGGCTACTTCCTGCCGAATAACATTCTTCAGCTGAAGCAGGTTTGTGGGGCGATGTTTAAAAACCTATGCCTTGAGGTATCCCCATAAAAAAATTACAGGGCGTTAGTTCAGGTGAGTGCGCTGCCCACGGGATGTCACCTGGAAGTGAGATGAGCCATCCCGGGAACTTTGCCCTCAAAACTGTCATCGAAGCTTGGGCTGTGTGGGCCGTGGCACCATCCTGTTGGAGCCAGACATTACCTAGATGCATTTCTTCAAGAGCTGGTTCGAAAAAGTTTTTAATCACGTCCACATACCGCTGTGAATTGACAGTAACTGCATGATTGTCTTCTTCAAAAAAATAAGGGCCAATAACTCCAACTCTCGACAACGCACATCATACTGTCACCTTATCAGTGTGAAGTGGCCTCTCATAGAGTTCTGTTGGATTGTTACCACTCCAATAGTGCATATTCTGCTTGTTGACATGTCCGGATAGGTGAAAATGTGCCTCATCACTAAAGAAAACAAGTGCATCAGGGGGTAAAGTTTCCAATAACGTTTCGCACGCCGTTATTCGGTTCTGGAAATCACGTGGTGACAATTCTTGTACATTAACCATCTTATAGGGATGGAAATTAAGATGTTCGTGAAGAATTCGGCGCATTGAACGATTGGATATGTCTAGGGCGACTGCATGTTTGCGAGCGGAGCGTCTTGGAGATTTGAAAATCGACTGTCGAACTGCCTCCACATTTTCTGGCGTCGTAACAGTCCGTTGTCGTCCGGATGATTTTTTCACCATACTCCCTGTTGTCCTAAAGTTCTCTACCCACAAAACAGTCGATTTCCGGTCAGGAACCGGACCTCTGGGCTTAATTCCGAAGTGAGTACGGAACGCACGATGCACCGCCACGTAGGAATGGTTGTTCGAAAAATAGGCTTTGACAGCAAACGCACGCTGCTCACTCGTCGACCTCATGTTTCTTACTGAGGGGTATTAGACAGAAACTTCCGTGACTGCCGCGTTCGCCGAGCCTATCCCCACTTTTCTGCGACCTCCCCTCCCTTCACAAAAAGGAAGTTTCTGCGCCCCGCTCTGTATATTCTAATGAATCTTTAATTAATTATCAGCGACGATTAGAGAAGCTCGGTAATATCCGTGTATGCTCCGAGGACAAGTAATTGAATATACAAATTTGGCAATATATGCACAGCACAACAATTCTTCTGTTGAGCTTCCTCGAAAATCGTTAGACTTACAACATGTAAGCTGGACATAAATTATACGATATTCTATACACAATGAATATTTGAAAGCATTTTTCATTATCATAAACACTTAGCAATAAGGCTCACGCTCCGTGCAGAGACGCTTTTGGATCTTAATATAAAGTGTTCATATTTTCCTCCGATTTTAGCCAAAATTTGAAGGTGAAGGCAAGCTGTAGTGAATGTCCCTGTTATAAAATTCATGACGAACAACTACCAGTTATCGGTTTGTTATAGCAGACACATCACAGACAAACGGGCAGGCATGGCGAAGCTAATAGGCACATTTTGCAACTTTTCGTTGCGAATGCATCGAAAACAGTAATGTCTGGCAAAAGTACTTTTGGAGAATTTGCGTAACCATATGCGTCCATGGAATTAAGCCTCCTGTAAGAAAACTACAAGAGAATCTTTAGTCAAGACCTCCGTCCTCCTGGCTCAACCTTAATGTAAGTCAGGGATACTCTAATAACATCAAACATGTAACAAAATGCGCAAAAGAATATTCGTGGCCCATAGGCACATTTTGGTATTCGCTGTCAATTTTCCCGAGAGTGACACTGCTATGCTCAAGCATACACTGCGCTGTGTGACATGATGGTGGCAACAAGTGGCGCTCCCAGCGGCTAGTAAAGAAAGTTCTGCCATAGCTCAAGCGGTTAGTCGCTGAATTCCAACCGCGGCGGCCCGGGTTCGATCCCGGGTATGGTCAAGTGGGATTTGTGGTGGACAAAGTGGCGCTGGAGCAGGTTTTCTCCGAGTACTTCGGTTTCCCCTGCCAATCTTCATTCCACCAATTGCTCGACAATCACCCTCACCTATCATCTGGGGCTGGTACAATAGGCCAGAAGTGGACGCAGTACAAGGGACTTAGTCCCACCCCACTAGCAAAAAAAATAGGTCTCCTGATCGGCTCTTCTATTTCTTTGTCCAGGCCACAAGTTAAGGCAGGCAAAATATTTCTATGTAAATTCAGCTGTCGAGAAAAATCCGTCTGGAATTTTGAAGTTATTTCAACGTTGCGACCATGTGATATTCTTTTTCGTCCAATCTAGCCGTTACCTCCGAATTATGGCCCACTGCGAAATCTGTGTAAAAGCTTTCAAACTGGCTACATCAGTGTTTGCCGAAACATTAGAAAACTTTCAAAATTCCGTGCGAATTATCCACGACCCGAAGTTATAAATTAAGCGCCGGTCGCAAAAACCTAACGGCAAATATACACGTATTTCTGTTTGTGGTAGGCCCTGCTGCTATAATCACTATACTAAGTGAAATCCTTCTCTAAACTTGACTTGGCTCATTCTGATCCGTCACACTAGCAACAGCACAAAATTACTCACAACACTGTCCAGTGTGATTGACTAATAAAAGGTGTATTTCAATTTTTCATTATCCTTAAAATGTTTTTGTAACATTTCATAACTTTTCTCTTAAATACTGGACTGTGTAAATAAATTAGTTACAATAAACTTTAAATGTTATAACCACTCCATGTACTTAATGCTGTTAAATGGTATAATTTGTATATATTAATGACATTGTAATAGTGGTTTCCTAAATGTTAATTGCATCATTCTGAAGATGGTCAATCCGACCGAAACGTGTTAAGGATAATGAAAAACTGAAATACAATTTTATTAATCAATCACACTGGACGACGTTGTGAGTTTTTTGTCCTTCTCTAACTGTCCTAAATTAATTTCTTTGTTTGTTCCTGTTCGAAATAAAATCTGTCCCAATGAATGCTTCACACAATTGGTAAGAATCTTGAACGGAAGAGAGGTCATCACTTGACCTCTGTTTGACAAGACAACGGAACAACAAACCATGCAACCATGTGGTACTGAATTGGTCGAACACCGTAAATACCTTAGACAGCGTGGGGCTTGTTTTAAAATGGTGACTGCAATTCTTGAACAACCTGCTTTTTTTCATAGAGTGGGAAGCGAAATCGTGCATTGTTCTGGGTCGCGCGAGCAGCGCCCCAGCACCGGATGCTGCAACCCGAGCCCTCCACCGAGAGGGGGGGGGGCGATAACGGGGCAGTTTCTAAGTGTGAACGCTGCATATCGCGAGAACAAGAGACATTGGGTCAGAAAATTAGGAGTCAATCACTGTGGAAAATTGAAATTCATGAACAATTATTCCTAAAGATCCTGTTGGTCTGATGTTGATATAGCATTCAGGTCACTGCAGACACTCAAATTAACACAGGCCTATTGTTCTGCAGTTCTTACCTCATAAATATTGTGTGTGTGCATGCAGATACACATAGGTCATACACGTATTCATACATACATACATACATCCCATATATATGGCGATCACTTTTATCATCTGACAATTTAAAATTTGTATAACACCTTTGTTACTGAAAATAAGTATTTGAAACTTTCATTCGCCGTTCTACACACTTGATAAATTTGTTCGTTACACTAAACTAAAGCCCATATGATGTCCCTCAGACAACGAACTTTACGCAAACGGATAACAAAATTTTTCGGAACCTTGGTTAGAGTTTCTATAAAAACGTTTGGCAGCTTTTAACTGAGGAATTATGTGTGGATTCTTCTGTAACTCCATATCCTAAAAGTACCGAAATCGAATCTAATGGCAGGGGATTTAAATTCAGTGAGGTTTACGGGCACTAAAATGCTTCGTCAAACAGGGCAGGGTAGTGGTTCAACAGGACTATCTGTTCGAAAATGTCTTGAAGGAAGCAAAGTGTGGTATTGCCAGTGAATTCTGGCACAATATTATTGAAACCTGGTTCAATTTATGGACGGCCATATCCCACCATCAGAGGGACAAATTCTTCCTCAGCGGATTGAGTAGAATGCAGAAGTGACTCTTACTTTGATGAGCACAGGACCGAATATTCCGACGCTCAAAACTGCATAGCACGTTGTAACTCTCTGGATGCAGTGGGTTGATTAAAGTAAGATTTGGATTCTCTGACGACCAATGTCGGACATTTTGCTTGTAATGCAATCATCCAAGTCTAAGAGCACTTCAACGGTGAACATTGTGGCATTCGAAACAAGACGGATTATCCACCAATAGCTCTCTGTATTACCTCGCAAAAACGTAACGTCTCGCTGTTCCATCTTACGACAATACCCAACTCAGCTGCATTTTGAGCAGAAACAACGGCGAATCGTCACGACAAATTCTCCAAGCAGAGTTGCTTGAGACCAGCATCTCTTTGTGTTAATCATCGTACACTTTATTCTGGCATTCATGAAATTACCTCCCGTGCTGTACTTTTGTCTCCTGCATGAACAGTTGTGCTAAATGCATGCATACTTCTTTGCACTTTTATCACAGACGTTTCCTGTGTCTTCAGACTGTTCAACAATCCAGTAGGCAGTGATGATAATGATCCCCCATATCAACATTCAACGCCGTCCACCAGCAAACAGCATTGGCTGAGAGTCACGTGTTGGTCATGGGCGTTGCCAGTTCTGCGTTTTGCTTGCGAGGTCTGTGCTTGTTTCTCTCTGACCTTTTATCTTGTCACTGCACATATTACCTTCTGAGAGTCAAATTAATATTTTTAAACAGTGATATATTTTTTCCGTCTATACAAGCAGGAGGAGGGATCGTAATATGACAGTGAGATTGCAGGTTAACGCAAAGTTGAAGCATTATCGAAACCAGGGGTCTCCAAACTTTTTGAAACGAGGGCCACATTAGGTAATTCAGCACTTACAACGGGTCGGATAAAATGAGAAATTAATAACTCTAGGTATATGCGTTTTATTGAAAGCACAGAATTTCATAAACTAAATACAAAGTACGTGAGAATAAATTATTGTATATCAATGACAACAGACAGTAGCAGCAAATGCTCATATTTTCATCACAAATTATAATAAAACAATTAATGTGAATGATGGAACTCTTTTTGCATTCTTAAAATCTGATTAAATTGAGGTGATGATCTGTTACAATTACACTGCACCACTGCAAGAAACCTTGTGCACAAGACAGCTAGTAACGAACTGCTCGCGCTACCTACATTGCTACGAAGTGACACTGCCGATCGAGGCCGAACAAGTACGAAGAAATACCGCGCAGTAGACGGTCCAGAATTAGTAAAATTGTGAAAAATATTAATATTAACATAATATGGAATATCAGTATATTTTAAACACAATCTTAATTAATGAATTTGAAATCTATGAACAGGTATTTTTTTAACCAGTACTCACTGGAAAATTAGTTCAATTTGCGTATTTCTGCACAATTCTTTCGCGGGCCGGATAAAATCATATGGCGGGCCGGTTGTGGCCCGCGGGCCGTAGTTTGGAGACCCTTGATCTAAACAAATGATATGCATATTGAACTTCATGAGATCCATCATCTGGGCTTAACATTATTAAAAAGGAGGAACATAACGATGCAATAAAAACATAATGATATCATAAGCCTGTTCTTCCTCATAAAACAAAGAAATTACGGCAAAAACATTTAATTAAAATAACAGGTAATATTTCGTATCGTGAAAATTTTCCCCCAGTAGACTGAATTGTCGTCATTTGTATAGCCAATTCAGGTAAATGTTACTCTGTTGTGTTGTACAAATTCCTTTCATGTAAAATGTTATTCTTTAGAATGGCAGTCAAAGTCATAATGAAATGAACTGAAATTTTGCTGCGGTAAGAGAATGAAATTTGTTTGCTTCATCGTAGTGTAGAAGTAATGAATTTACGTAGCTTGTTGTCATTCTGTTCAGACGAACTTTATGACTGATTATGCAGGAGGAGACAAACACTTACTCGGAGAGCACACGCCTTCTGGTTTAGAACGGTTCTTTAACATTTATATTTATTTTATGAATAATGTTGATGAAGTGTTGTATAGTACACAGTGGGCAAATATCATTAGCCATAGCTAAATATACCAGGAATAATACACAAGTAAAAGACAGTGCAATTAACGTGGGAAGTGTTGAACACAATGGCGCATATAAACACAATCAATCTTCCCTTACTTGCAAGTTAGTTGGTTTCGTTTCTTTAAAATAATTATAATACTGTGCATGTTTAACATGATCCTCCAATTGATAGAGTACACCAAAAATAACACCAATCTCTGATAAGATTTTTGTGGACATTGTGTGTAAACTGCAATTAGTTAGATATGACCACGTATTACTCCAGAAAACCACCCTCACTTATATATTTACGAGTATAAGGACTCTGGAAAACACTGTTCTGTTCCCAGACCCATTTCAAATGGATAATCAGACCTGTTTCACGGGAAGAAAAAAGGCCTGAGCGTAAATGTAACTACTTGTCCCCAGCATGTAGTGTGAAGCTATACGTCTCTGTACTTACATCATTACGATGTGGTATCTGAAATCAGGACTTCATTTTCGGTTACAGTATGGAGCATTTTTGCCGATTGCTTTCTTTTGTTACCGACAGTGGCGCCTTAGGTACTTCTTTATAAAAAATTGTGGCACTAGAAATTCTTAAATCAATCCTGCTGATTTTTGACGAAGCTACAAAAATATGTAAAACGATTCCAGTATCATTATATTTCCTTTGCTTGCCTAAAAACTGTGTATCATAATTCTGTGGATTGATGCAAGAATCCCATGGCTAGCAACAGATCGTTTAGGAGAAAACAGGGTTAACAATAATCACTTCTAGTGAGCTGTGTCTCAGAAATTCGAACTGTTTTTATCATACATTTAAGGGGCACTATACTGCAAGCCGGAAGGTCGCGGGTTCGATTACCGATGAGGTGAATTAATTTTTCAATTGACCAAATCCTTCCAGGCGCACCATGGCCCTGGTGTCGACCCAGCCTCTAACAGAAATGAATACCATGAATCTTCCTGGGAGTAAAGGGCGGCTAGCGCGTAAGACTGACAATCTCACCGCCATCTGTGAGTCAGTTGCCTATAAAATGTGGGAGCCTCAACGTCTCACATCCCTATGGACTTCCACAGCCTTTTACAGGAATAATTTTACCATTTACACGTCAGTTTTATGTACAGTCTGGTTACTGTTTGGGGTAAAGCTTAGAATAAAGTCAACAGATTTTGTTGGTGGATAAAAAAGACACAATGTAGGCTATAAGTGTCATATATGTAATGCGTTACCGTATGAAATGACAATGTTTCTTCAGTAACTATTGCCCTTTGTTCTGTTTCTGAAATTTGTGTAATAAAAAATTCACTGACTTTCAGGATATTGTGACAAATCTGAATTGCACGCGGGCGCACGCTTGGCACTGTTGATATATGCATCCAAATCACAACTTTATTAGCAACAGGAGTCAATATTTTGCATCTAATATATTTCGTTTTATTTTCATTTCTCCCAGCTCTGAAGCAAGGATTTTTTCAAAGTTGGTTGTTAAATTTACACTTACTCTTTGGCATATTTTCGATAAAAATACACAAATATGTAAACTTATCCTTCAACAGTATGAAAACGTAACATAAATGTGTGGAAAACTGCAAACTACAACATTCGCAGTTCTAGCATTTCTACAGGCGCGCAGGCGCAAAGCTATGAGACTGTATTTTAGACGTGCCTCTTGCAACGATTGCAATTTCAAAAACGAACAGCTGACTTGAACTTTATGTCACATCCCGGCACTCCAAAAATAAATATTAGTAAACTTACAGTTTTTTTCTGAAAAGAAAATTATCATTGAAATTTTGAGTATGAAAGAAGGAAATTAATAAAAAAATATATTTACCAATTTAGCAGAAAAGAACAAGATATAAGAAACTACCCTCAAAAATGAAGCTTGTCCAGGAAATCAGGGAAGCCTATTTACTGTATCCTAGAACTCAATAAAATAAATATAGTCACGTCGCTCTTGCAGAATGTATCTGAGTCGCAGAGTAGCAATGCATATACCAACAGCAGTATGTCTTTAACAAATGAAATCACTGTTAAATAAAAAAGACGGTGCCTTAGGAACGAAAGAAGAGTGTTTCTACTAACTTAAATCATGCACTGAATATGCAACTAGATTAAAAATATAAAAAGAATTAAAGCTATCCCTGTACCAGACCGTGAAGGCCCATAGTGTTGTGAGACGTTGAGGGTCCCACATTATCTAGACAAACGGCTCAAAGATGGTGGTAAGGTTATCAGCCTTACGCGCCGGCCGCGCTTTACTTCCCAGGAAAATCATTTAATTAATTTCTGGTACTCATTTCTGTTAGTGGTTGAGTCGACCCCAGGGCCATAGTGCGGCCGGAAGGATTAGGTCAATTGAAAAAATCCAGTGACCTCATCGGGACTTATCAAAAACATGTGAACGGATTATTGCAAATTTTTAAAGAGTGACCTTTGTATATACGTGACCTATCAATGTGAGAAATCACCCAATTAAATAGAGCAGCATGAACTGAAACTGGTATTCTATGTCCGTGTGTGCGACTTTTGAGATATCACAACGAAAGTGTATAGGTTCCAAATTTGTCTGAGCTATGAAGAAAACTTCTTCCGAAAAAGTAAACTACGTACATTTCGTATCTATGGCTAGTCCAAGCTTCGATGAACTTTATGCTCCAGCATTTATATTCCTTTTCCTTTTTGTATCTATTTCGTCACCCCGTTTTCCTGGGCAATTCGTTAACTCTTGTTAGTAAACCATTTCCCGCACCAGGAAATTCGACTCATCACCGATTTGTTTTGCTCGTCTGCACCGTTAAACAGGTTTCGAAGGGGGGTGTAGGTGCAGAACAGAATGACAGTATTACTGTGACATAGCTGCAATGCAGTGGGAACTGGAAACTCATCCCAGTTTCTCTTGTCTATCTTCCTGGCCTCCCCCGCTCCGTCCCGCGCAGGTCTACAGTACTACCTCGGAGGCCGCTTGCTCTGTTTGTTATCTCTGCATCTGCGGTTATCAACCAGAGGTAATAGTGCCGCATCGGCATTCAGAGTTTGGACCTCCTCCCGTCATCCTTCTTCTTATTCTGCCCTCCACAGATTAGATTCAATCTTCTTCCGACTCTACAGTCATCTCTGAATATCTTCCTAAATTCTTATGTTCTTCACACTTGCAATGATGCTAACATCAGTAAGATTCTTATTTCTTAAGGTTAATTAACCTTTTAGCATACATTTTCCCCCTTGGCACTACAGCCCCAGTGGGCCTAGGCATACCTCCATGAACTTCTCCGTTCACTTCGGTTTTTCTCGATCTTACACATTCGGTAGGACTCCTTGGGCGGGAGATCAGCTCGTTGCAAGGCCTCTACCTGTACACAAACACAGAAAAACGCACACACACAAACTAAACATTCATGCCCTGAGTGGGATTCGAACCCACGATCCCGGTTTCCAAGCAAGCGATGATAGTACATGCCTTAGACCGCTTGGCTACCGTGACCGGCTTAGCCTACTTTAATTATTAAAAAGAATAAAACTAGGTTTGTGTGATAACTATACAACCGGTGTCTGTGTGTTTGTGTATCCCCTCCAATCAACTTTTGAATGGCTGAACCTATCGTTATGTCACTTGGTATGTATATCATGGCACCTGAGCTCATCTCAACGGCGTATTTCATAAATCACTCCCTTCAATCTTTGTGTCTATATGTGTGTGTCATTTTTAGGCAACAGCTCAGTATCAACCTCCCTATCGTCTAAACGCTACAGCTTAGGTTGTTATTAAAGACTGTAACTGTAGATTTACAAGGCTATCCGACATAAAAACAAAATGTTCACACACTTATTGTACATAATCTGCAGGATCTGCAATAAATATATATACGAAAAAAGCCGTCTTCTGGGATGTGGCGCCGTGTATAAATTGTGTTAACCGACGTTTCGAAGGAACATATCACCTCCATCTTCATGCTAGAAGACAAGAAGAAATCCGCGAGCTAACCAGCTTGAGCAGAAGCAACAGACTGAGTCCAGTCGAGTAAACACATCTGTATAAGAGATCGAGGGAAGTGAGTGGGGCTACATAGGGAAAGAGTAGAGAGTGGGAGGGGAAGGGTCTGGTGAAGTGGCCAGCAGGTGACAGGCCAGAGCAGGTATAGAGTAGAGAAGGGAGGGTTAAATTGAGGGCATTAACCCTGTAGCTCGGGGCCTGTGATGGACATGAGTAGCCTTGTGGATCTGGCGTCATATCTCGGAGGTTTCTTGAGGGAAGAGATGAGTGGCTTCCATGACTTGCTGAGACAAAATCCCACCTCTCTGTTCTTATTGTCGGGATAGAATTCAATCTCAATGGCCTCCCTATGATGCGATCCATATATCGAATCTTGGTGGCGAGGATGCAGGTATTCTGAAGCTGAATGCGGTGTCCCAAATCGATGCTGTGTTCAGTCACAGCTGTTCGAGACGGATGTGCCGCTGATGCTCCTTCAACCTCGTGTCCACGGAACGGCCCGTTAACACTATCTAAACGGCGCCACATCCCAGAAGACGGTTTTCTTCATAGTCACCGCCGTCAAAACCTCAAATGTTACAAATATATATGTTCAATAAGTATTGGCTCGTGAATAAGTTATACCCAGTGGCCTTAACTCATATACTTCTTGTTCAATATAATGAAACTTTGTCTCTATTGACTAAAAGCAATCTAGCATGACATTGCATCCATAATATTACTGAGCAAAAGATACGGTTGCAGGACACCGCGGCGGTGTAACCACACTCCACGAAATGTGGAGTAATAGTACAGGAAGTGCAAGCTTTTACGGCAAATTTAGTTCCTCTCAGATATGATGCGGGAGGTTCTGAAAATGAAGTCTCTTTCATTTTCTTATTTACCTTCGTACACTGACCAAACAGTTTATTCAATAGACACCATCTGTAAACCGTGAAAAGACGGGAAACAAAACACTGAAGCTCCCATGATGATGATGATGATGATGATGATGATGATGATGATGAGGTAAAAGGTAAAGCTATTCCTGTAACAGGCCACGGAGGCACATAGTTTTGTGAGACGCTAAGGGTCCCATATTAGCTAGATAATAGGCTCACAGATGGCGGTAAGTTTGTAAGCCTTACGCGCCGGCCGCTCTTTACCCTCCAGAGGGATTCCTGGTTCTCATTTCTGTTAGAAGCTGAGTCGACCCCAGGCCTATAATGCTGTTCGAACGACTGCGTAAATTGAAAAGAAATTAATCTCATCGGGACTCGAACCTGCGACCATCCGGCTTGTAACATATTGCCTCAACCAACTACGCTACCGTGTGCCCCCTGTTGTTGATGTTGTTGATGATGATGATGGTAGTTCCACAAATGATTCGAAAACCAGTATGTGGTACTTTATTAGAAGCGGGAAATAAATTAAAAACATAATTATTCTCCTATATTACAGCGAAAAATCATGGTAGTGACGTCAGGCACCTGACGTTACTACAGAACATTAACATGCAAAGCCAAAATGATATTATCATGTGTAGGTATTACTATTAGACGGGGTTTGGATTTATTAACCACTTACACACACAGCTCGTAACTACATGCAATTAGTATAGCGCTACCGCTAATATCCACACTTTATAACTCACTGTTACACCCGCTAATGTCCTCAGTCTATTACAGACTCCGCTAGTCGTTTCCTCGTAGCGGTTTTAACACACGAACTGTAACAGTCTCATTGAAACTGCACACTCAAATATCTCTGTACTGCAGTACACATAAAGACTTCTCTTCACAGCCGGACTTTCAACTCTCAACTAAACTCTCTCGAGTCCTGCGTCAACTGCCAACTGCCAACTCCGAAGCTCCCAATCCAATTCTCTGCTGCAACTGCCAACTAACTTGTTGCTGTCTCTTCCCAATCATATTCGACTGTCGCCTCAAGAGACTCCCTCAATTAATTTCGTTTATAGATTTGGGGCGAGACCAATAGAGATTATCATTTCCTAATAAACCTTCTATTGTTATAGAGGTCTGTTTACCTTGCCGTTGCATTGAAACGTCAGATCTGCTATTGTTGCATGCGTATTCATTTCCGCGGGAACCCGTTTGCGGAGCCGTTGCCTAGCAACGAACTATTCAGACTTTCAGGGGTCATGTCAAATTTTAAAGATACCCTGCTCCGTACCAGGATACTTGATAAAGGGAAATACAGTATGTTGCTACTGAGGATGCATCTGAATATGATACAGCATCAATTTAATAAATTGTAACAAATTTCAAGTGTAAAATTTTGAATATGTGTTGTAAATCTCATTACATAACCAAAGAAGTAAATAAACTTATACTTCAAAGATAAGAATGGAATGATAATAGTAAGCTATGTGTTTGTAAAAGAACAATGTTGGACCAATCTACAATTGTAAGTACACGTATGTCCAGTTTTACAATACGCCATCGTAATAATTTCCATATATTTCATATTTTACGGATTGGGGCAGTCTTTCTTTCAAATTCACAATTAATTTCTGAAACTATGAACCCCTGTTAGGCATTTGGTGGGATAACTAATTTCGACGGGATATCGACTACTCGTAAGTCTTATACTTACATTACTGAGGGGCTGCGCCATAGCTCAAGCGGTTAGTCACTGGCTCCCCACGGCGGCGACCCGGGTTCGATCCCTGGTCTGGTCAAGAGGGATTTGTGGTGGACAAAGTGGCGCTGGGGCAGATTTTCTCCGAGGACTTCGGTTTCCCCTGCCAATCTTCATTCCACCAATTGCTCCACAATCACCCTCACCTATCATCTGGGGCTGGTACAATAGGCCAGAAGTGGCCGCAGTACAAGGGACTTAGTCCCACCCCACTAACAATAAAAAAATAATACATTACTGAAGACAACATCTACAGAAGAAACGCAGATATAAGTCAATGCACCGAGCAGGATTCGAATCCGCGATTTCACAGTTCGAAAATTTCAAGATAGCAGGAATCTTAGACTTCAAGGCCATTGTTATAAGCTGATTAATTTAGGCCACTTAAATAAACGTTAGTTTAGCATTAATGGAAGGTTATTTGCACAGTCTGCCCAAAATTTGGATCTGACAGATACTTACCCTTGAATTTTCTTGCATCTACGTTCTGGAAATGTTGTAGTGGAACCATAATGTAGTGAAATTCAGACTCACCTAGAAGAAATAATACAAGGTTTATTGCATAAAATAATATATATGTATATAATTTAGAAAGAGAAATTTTTCTCAATAAATTTATAAAACGATCCTGAACATAAAAAATTACCCCTAGAAAGCGCACATGTCCGGGGGAAAGTGAACGTCTGATCACCTTAGTTGTTCGGAATTACTACAATTAATGCAACACAAATTTGTCTGTTAGTATATCTATATATAAATGATTATAATACAGTCTAGCTCTAGAGGCAAGGCTTAGCCGTAGTTGAGATGTGTTACCTAGCAACGACTATTGTAAACAGATATAGAAGACTTTATTTCGTATGCTATGGTCACAGTAATCTTCTGAGTAAAATTAAAAAGTAAAACTATCCCTGTAACAGGCCGTGAAGGCCCATAGGGTTGTGAGACGTTGAGGGTCCCACATTATCTAGACAACTGGCTCAAAGATGGCAGTAAGGTTGTCAGCCTTACGCGCCGGCCGCGATCTACTCCCCAGGAAAATTATTTGTTTAATTCCTGGTACCATTTCTGTTAGAGGCTGAGTGAACCCCAGGGCCATAGTGCTGCCGGAAGGATTAAGTCAATTGAAAAAAATCCAATGACATCATCGGTATGTGAACCCGCGACCTTCCGACTTGTAGCATAGTGCTTTAACCAATACGCTACCGCGTGCCCCCGTAAACTTTTGAGTGTTGTACTTAATTGTACGACTAGTGAATATCCAGCAAATCGACTCACGGATCCAAACCCCTTCTACAAGTCACTAATAAACCTGATGATATTAAAGCGACCTAATGGAAAGGGATGGGCGCCAGTGAGAGATGTACTCCAATAAATGTAATTAAGGGTAGGTAAACGAAACCTGATTGGACGGACTAGGGAGCAGGATAACATGGGAGTCTCAATGGCGTTACGGTCAAAGCAACCGGCATCAGTGGAACTGAGGCTGATTTATTCGCCACTACGAGACACCACGAAACACTTGTCATGAAACCACTGAAGGATCACAATATAATTCACTGTTTATTTACGCACTGTTGACAGCCTGATAGTCTCGAATCTTGGAATTAAATTAATTTATGTTCATAAAAACTTTTCTCGAATACAGTATCAAATAGTGCACGTCACTTCCTTTAAAGATTATAATCATTAAGTTCGATTTGAAAAATTAGGAGTGTAATTTGGTGGCGACGAGCAGCACACATCTGCTTCGGTCCAAGAGACGACGCTAAGTGCTCTTCGGCTTTCAGAACTAGTACTTCCGGAAACGACGCGCCCTTTTTCAGAAAATACGTAATTTTCTCAATAGCTAGGCTACATTCAAACTGGGAAACTACATCATAATAGCCTCAATACAAACTTGATTGGCAGGCACTTACAAAGCCCTTTGCATCACATGCAAAACATTCAGCTTGGTGTTTGTCGCCTTGGAGACAACAAACTGGTGTCATGATTTTTCGAAATTTTCACTGAAACACTGCATTGCCAACGCAAGACACAGCAATACGACGTCACAGAAGTCACTATCTGGCGTATTAATGGCCGAATATAATGTGACATGGTGCCTGAAAGCCGGAATAGTGGATCCAGAGCCAGACGTCCATCGATAAGCAACAGCTAAGTTTCCGTGACAACAGATCTCACGTTCCCAGGTAACAAGTTGTAAAGAATTAAAAACGAAACGGTTACTTTAGAATGAATACATGGATTACTGTGGCAAGGGATATGCAGATTACAAGACAAAAACCGTTGTAGTGGGTGTTTTCTATGCGGTTCTTCTGAGGTTATGAAAGGAGAGGAATTTGACAGAGAGCTCGAGATTTCGAGAGAAAGAATTCGGGAGACTACAGACTCTTCAAGGTTCGTCGTGGTACCAAGCAGGTAGAACAGTTTGCAGACGAAGTGTTACTTCTGAGACATTCAGTCGCAGCTGAGAAGCCGTCAGTCGAAGAGAATTCAGAAGGCAGCTGAATCATTGAAATGTTGAAGAAGTTATTTCAAGTGTGTAATTGTAAAAGAAAACAAATAAACCATTTATTTTATTTAGAACCCGTCATTTTCGTCACGCGTAACTCCCTACACGTATGTATATAATGACATAAAATTTATAAAAAAAAACTCCTTTGTTTTATTCCGCAAACGAACTATACCGACCGAGCGATCATAAAATTTATACTTACTCATGGAACTGAGCCGTTCTGGAGGAGCCGCCAATTCTGCAGCTACTCAAGACTTTCCCAGCATTTTATGGAACCCGAAGGTTCATTACCGAGTTCACAAGAGCCCTCCACTGGTCCCTATCCTGAGCCAGATCAATCCAATCCATCCCATCCCATCCTTTCTCTCTAAGATCCATATGAATATTGTCCACCCACCTACGCCTTGGTCTTCCCAGTGGTCTCTTTCATTCTGGCTTTCTCACCAATATTCTATACGCATTCCTCGTCTGTCCCATTCGTGCTACATGACCTGCCCACCTCATCCTCCTTGACTTGATCATTCTAATTATACTTGGAGAAGAGTACACGTTATGAAGCTCCTCATTATGCAGTTTTCTCCAACCTCCTGTCACTTCATCCCTCTTCAGTCCAAATATTCTCCTTAACACCCTGAGTCTATGTTCCTCCCTTAATGTCAGAGACCAAGTTTCACACTCATACAGAAACACAGGCAAAATTATAGTTTTACATATTCTAATTTTTATGTTTTGGGAAAACAGAGNCGACCTGTTGCGCGCGCATGCTTTGTAGTTACGAGTTGTGCTGCTAGGTGGTGTTAGCTGGGGGTCTCCCGCGACTGTTAGTGAGCTGGCGTCAGTCTGAGTTAAGTGGTTTGTCTGTGGTGCTCTGTTGTGTGCGTTCCTGTTTCAACCCTTTGGCGTAAACTAGATTCATCTGGCTCAGGATAGGGACAAGTGGAGGGCTCTTGTGAACACGGTAACGAACCTAAAAGTTCCATAAAATATTGTGAAATTTTTGAGTAGAAAACAGACTGGTGGCTTCTCAAGGAAGAGCCACCTCCATCGAGTTAACTAGATAGTTAATATTAAATAATCTTTTATATCCGTGGGTGATGATGGCGTGCTGTAGTGGGTTTTCATCGAGAAGATAAATATAGGCAGGGTCTCCAAAACGTCGGGAAACCAAAACACAAATTCCGCAAGTGTTTCGAGGCTTCCTACAGCCGTAAGTATTGTTGTTTTCAGGAGTGTGACTGTGTGAATTCTGGTAGAAAATTACCAACGTGTCGGAAAACTGTTGCTTCCATTTTCTCTGTGGATGGTGAAGATGAAAGTCATAGGTTCCTCCAAGATGTTCTTTACTTTCTGCCAGACAACGCGACGTCTCATTCGAGGAGACGGTATTTTTTACATTCACCTTCTTGAGAAATTCATATCTCTCATTGGTATTTTTTCAACGTCTCTTCCATTCCATTCAGGGCCTAGGCCTTTTATTCAGTTCAGTAATCATATTGTAACGTGTTATTTCAGAGGCAACGAAATCCCAGACAGGCTGTTGCCTTGGAATGCCTTGGGCAAAAACGCGTTTCCCCAGAGATGAAAGGTTCGTTGTGAAACCATATAAGTTACTGGTATTCTACGCGGTGTCGCAATTCCGAGACAACAGAAGGCTCATTGCGTAGCAACGGCCGCGGATGTATAAGGGGGTTAAAGCATTCGCCCAGTCAGTCTTGAGATAGTCGCCATTGAAGAGAGTTAGAAGTGCAGAGTTAGCAGACCAGAGTTGGAAGAGTACAGTTGGAAGATAGCCGTCGCAGAACGCAGTTGAAGTGATACTAATTGTACTTGAGTGTGTAAGGGTGAGCGTTCAATAAATATTCGCTAAATCCGAGAACCACGTGAAGTTATTTGTCGCGCTGCATAGGTAACACGCGACAACTGGTGTCAGAAGTGGGATACAAACTTAAATACGAAGGCCACCGAGAAAAACAGATGGATATACAGCAGATGTTGGAACTCCTGTTGGCCAAGAGAGACGCAAATACAAAGGCCATGGAAGAAAAAACTGAAGCCATCCGAGCTGAAACGAGAGCAACCCAAGCAAGGACGGCCGCCATGCGAAAAGGGATGGACGCCAGCCACAAGGAGATAGTGGTCGAACCCAAACCGGAAACAGACATAAAGACGACGGCCTGCCAAGAGACGGAGGAACGTCAATTATAAAAGAAGCCGACCTCAGTGACCAGGAAGACTGAGGTGGCGCAGAAAGAAGAGGTCCCCGCAGAAGACGCCGAGGTAATGCCGGTCGGAGAACCGAGGAAGAAACGGCGTAGGAACCGAAACGGCAAAAAAAAATGAATGAACATACCTAGGATTAAGATGGGTACTGGAAAAGACTGGTCGTCGCCCGCAGAGGGACGAGCCGCCGTGCGAAAGTGGGACGGAAAACACAAACCGACCGGAAGGCGTCCCGTCGCGCAACAGTGGCACGACGCAGGAGAGTTGCCTTCAAGCAGGATACTACTCAGGGAACTTTCGGATCCCGGAGAAAGGAATTGGCCGTCGTCAATTGTCTACACCGTCTCGGCAAGCAGCCTTATGATGAGTCTCAACCACTGCGGGATGACGGTAGCAGCAAAGAGAAACCAGCAGTGGGCACTGTACCAGCAAGTGGTAGGAAGACCCGGAGGAACGACGAGGTCAGCAAGTGCAGACTCAATTCGGCGGCTGCTGGAACTTCACTGTCTGCGACGATTGTTAGAATTCAACTGTCGCGCTGCATAGGCAACACGCGACAATATTTTACAGATGGTAACACTCCCTAGACTAGTGATCAGCCCGTCGCAAGGCCGCTGCCTAAACACAGGACAAGGCCGCGCCATAGCTCAAGCGGTTAGTTGCTGGCTACCCACCACGACGGCCAGGGTTCGATCCCGGGTCTAGTCAAGTGGGATTTGTGGTGGACAAAGTGGCGCTGAGGCAGGTTTTCTCCGAGTACTTCGGTTTCCCCTGACAATCTTCATTCCACCAACTGCTCCACAATCACCCTCACCTATCATCTGGGGCTGGTACAATAGGCCAGAAGTGGCCGCAGTACAAGGGACCCACCCCACTAGCAATAAGAAAAAACACAGGACATCACAGACAGAGAATAAACGCATACACACACCAAACATCCTTGTCTTGAGTGGGATTCGAACACACGATCCCAATGTCCAAGCGAGAGAAGACAATTGATGCCTTCATCTCTCAACCTCTACTGATATTTAGTCTCCAGCATAATGTGCCTACAAACTCTTGCTGTACTCGTATATACGTAAATAAAAAAGTTTATAAACTTTCGGATTAGGCCCAATTGCCTGTCGGTCCCAATGAAAATCCTCTTCGATCAATTCATTTTCCATCATTATTGACCCTGAATCATTCTCCTATTCTCATTGATTTTATGCCAAAACTCATTTGTATAAAATATACTTTTGTCCTTGCAACATTTCCTGGCTGTCTGCAAATGTAATCACTCTTGCTTTATTACTTTACATCAACTATTTAATATATATTCCCCTTTTGACCTTGGACTGAACCTTAAAACATTTCTTCATTTTCAATCTTCCCTTTACTCTAAACTTTCTCATATAAGTAACTAATTCCCTCGTGATGAAACCTTCACGAGACGCTGCCATTTGTTCAGCTACTCAAGAATTTCTTAAAATTTTATGAAACCCGAAGGTTCATTACCGTGTCCATAAGAACCTTCCATTAGTTCCTATCCTGAGCTAGATCAGTCAAGTCCACACCACCGCATCTAGTATCTCTAAGAATAATTTTAATATCATCCACACACCTACGTCTTGGTCTTTCCAGTGGTCCCTTTCCATCTGGCTTCCCCAGCAACATCTTATATGCATTCCTCCTCTCCCCCATTCGTGCTACGTGACTTGTCAACTCATCCTCCTTGACTTTATCATCCTAATTGTACTTGGGGAAGAGTACAAATTATGAAGTTCCTCATTATGCAGTCTTCTCTAATATTCTGTCACTTCATCTCTCTTCGGTCCAAATATTCTCCTCAGCACCCTCAGTCCATGCTCTTTCCTAAATATCGAGCCCAAGCTTCACATCCATACAGAACCACAGGCAAAATTATGGGTTTGTATGTTCCGATTTTTATGTTTTTGGACAGAAGACGAGAAGACAAAAGTTTCTGGACTGAAAGGTAGCAAGCATTACCCGAGGTCAATCTCCTCTTAAATTCCTTCTCAAACAGTTTTGGATTTGTTATCGTCATTCCCAAATATCTGAAATGTGCCACATTTTTAAACATCTGTTACCTATCTTTAGGTCATGAATTTGCCCTGCATTTTGGTAACAAGACAGCAATATATACTAAGATTCCTCTGTGTTTACTTCTAGACCAACGTCCTAGCTAGCGTCAATTAAAGTCCGTGTGTTTTTCCTTATGGTATCTATATTACCACCCAGTAGATTCACATCACCAGCATAGACCAACAGCTGATGTGTCCCTATCAATTTCAGTTCCACCTGCATTTCTTAGACATTTTTAATGGCATATTCTAAAGCAAAGTTGAAAAGGAGTGGCAAAAAGTATCTCTTTGTTTTAGACCATTCGGGATAGGAAAATTATTACACAAATGTTCAACTAGATGAACTTTACTATACGTTTCATTTAAACACATTTTAATTAGCCTAACTAGTTTCATGGGTATCCCAAACTCTATCAGAATATTGTACCATACTTCCCTCCTCGCTGAAACATAGGCTTTCTTGAAGTCTACAAATAGCTGATGTACGGTCTCATTGTATTCCCATTTTCTCAATATCTGACGAATACCAAAGGGCTGATATGTAGTTGATCTGTTACCCGGAAACCCACACTAATGATCCCCAATGATTTCATCTATATATGGACTTAACCTTGAGAGAATATTGGATAAAATTGTGTATGAAGTTAATAGGAGTGATATTCTACTACAATTACTGCAATCAGTTTTATCGCCCTTCTTCTGAACTGGTATAATACTAAGCTCCTTCTGCCGACCAGGCAATTCTTCGTTATTTTTAATACAATTAATGAGTTTATGGATCTCACACCTTAATGTTTCGCCCCCTCTTTGAATCTCTTCTGCCGAAATTTGATGAATACCTGGCGATTTATTTACATCTAGGTTGGTAAACCCCCTTAAATTCGCTTATTTCACTTACAGTTTTCTAATGTGCTTGTTCTTATTGCTCGTTACAAGTTCATCAATTTTGTCTTTGAAATATTCCCCCCTTTTTTCCTGAACTGCCTGCTGGATTCACGTCTCATACTGTTCAAATTATCCCTTTTTTTTCGCTTCGATGTTGTAACCACTGCAATTTGGTTTGTTTCCTGTGATGTAATAATTGTGAGCATCCTTCTTCAATCCATTACTTATGCTTCTTCAATTCATAATAACCTAGACTATTTTGGGCTGAAATTTTAATATTATTTCTAATAGTTTCATAAACTTATTAATATTCAGCTCAACGCCTAAGTTTTCCAAAGCCTCGAATCTATTTGAGATTTCAACACGATACTGCTCTTTACCCTCTATCTCGTTTAATTCTTGAGATTGAACATCTCCATATGAAATCTGTGCGTTGTCTGTTTACTCACTTCTAGTCTCTCCCTAACTGTTGCTACCATCAGACGCTGGTCAGTATCATGGTCTGCTCTCGTGAATGATTGAACGTCAAGTACGCTTGAATGAAGTCTCTAACCAGTAAAATATGACCAATTTGATTGTGAAACTTTCCATCAGGAGATGTCCCAGTAAATTTATGAATGTTGCGGTGTGGGAACATTGTACTTTTGACAAACAGATTTCTGAATGCCCTGAATGATTAGCCGGATATTGTTCATATTCGGCATTTAAAATGTTGTCCATCTTAGATGTTTGCACAGGGAACATAAATTTTCTAATTTCAGAAACAGGGACTTCTGAGAGGAGCCCCAAAACATGAAATTGGTATTTTTTCGAAAATAGCTTGACCGATTTTGATTAAATGTTAATTAACTTCTTGAGGCAAAAGACCCAAATAATAGTTTGTAGATGAAACATGCTAAGAGCAAAGAGATTCGAACAACGCACCTCTAATCACAAAATAACACTTTTCTCAAAAATTGTTCTAATGATTTTTATAAAATTTCGCCAATTTGCGTATTGTCCTAAATGTTTTTCTGTACAGTGGGACGGGCTTTATAATAGTCTTACGTGACTGTACTTCTGAATGTCCTGGAGAGGTTTATCTCTATCGTTAGACCAATCAAACTGATGGTCTTCCAGTGGAACTAAAACATACGAACAAAATTGTGGTTGCTGAGAACTGGGAAAACTGTCCTTGATTTCAAGAGGACTATATTTTTGTCGGAATCGGAGCAGTACAGGCAATAGTCTCCCACCGGCCTATAGTTATTGCTTTCTCCCTCCGTTCCTCTTGTAGCCTTCTTCCATCGATAGCAATCGTTTCACTTCCTCCTCGATTTCGTTTTTGTCTTTCTTCTTACTTTCCCTCCTTCCATCTTTCTATCATTTTAATTTCCTTTATGTTTACATGTCTGCATAAAACGTTACTTCACATCGTACATTTTCCTTCTTTTTGTGCGTTCTTTGCGCGAAGAACACAAAGAGAACCTCATGATGACCGTGTCTATTCCGTCCACCTATTCTTTCTACGTTTCATTAGCGGAACTATCTGATGAATTCGATTAATTTCACAATTGGAGTGTCTAGAATAGCTCAGTAGTTATAGCGAATAAGGCCAAGGGATGGACGACTGTTAGGGGCAAGATATTTTTCTCTCCTTACAACTTAGAGACCGACTCTGGGGCCCACCGAGCCTTCTATACAATGGGTACCGGAGGCTGTTACCTAGGTTGCAAATCGGCGATGAAGTAAAGCTGACCACTCACTTCCACCTAGTGCTCAGGTTAAAAATGGAGGAGCTATACCTCCACTCCCCTCTATGCCGTCATAGGTTGGTACTAATTAAGCTCAGGGATAAACGGAACTTAAACAGGGATGTCCACGCTACAATTCGTTGGACAAATGCCACTTTTTACTGTGTCGATCCATAAGGAACCCTAGTTCAGATCCAATATCATTTTCTTAAGGCAAGAAACGGCTCATTATACAAAATATTGTTACAAAACAAAGTGTAAGTACATAAACTTCTTTTGCTTTCATTTAAAATATTATCAATATGATGAATAGGTAAAGGACACAAAAGAAAAATATTCTTAAAAATCGGAGAAAACGGTTTCGCAGAAATTTTTAACTTTTTTTGAACAATGTCCAACATAAATTTAATCCCACCTCCCTTTGCGTCTCTTCCAGTGTTTCCTAATTGAATTCGGAAGCAGATGTCTCGCCAACGCTCAGTAAATACGGCCCATTCAGTAGAAAGAATACGATTACATAGCTATGGGTCAGTGTGTCTCATAAGTCTCCACTTATAGGTACATGAAAGGTCATAGGTTGAACGTCTAGTTCACAATTCTGTGGCGCCCTTTTTCTTTTACTTCTTTTTGTACAGAACAATTAGTTCTAAGTAGATGGAGGGGGGACGAATACAAAGAAAGGCTGCTTTCTTTATTTCTATGCCAAGAATGGAGGCATTTTAATTCTTGTGTCTCTTCAAGGAGACACACCGAACTGCTTACTAATCATTCTGCAGTACGTTCAATATTCTTTCCATAGCTCAGCAGTTTTCTTTTCTAAAGCACTGCCGTACCTCATCTTAAGAGAACTTTAAGATTTCGCCTAGACATTTGCTCTATAAAATTAATAGATTCTTGATGAACTTCTCTGCTGTGAGTTTCAAACACAATATTATCACTTCAGAAGTTTCATAATATCCTGTCTGGATTCATTTACCAAATAAAGTAACTTTTAGACCATCGTAAAAAATGAAAGGAATAAGAAATTTTGACGAAGAACATAAAACAGTTGCAGGGTTATCGTATAAAATTAAAGTAATAAAAACTATATCACTAAATTAAGTTTGAAGTTTGAAAGGCTACAAGATCAATCATAATTTAAAATAATGGCGAAACTTACCGACAGTGTGGAATAAAGTGAAAATAAATAAAATGCCCAAGGACTCGCCTAAATCCATTAATATAGGAATGGTTGGAGGTGGCTGTGATGCTGATGGTGGTTGTGGCAGCAGTGGTTAGGGCAATGACACCATTACATTCAAACTTTCCTCATCTTTGCAATTTCCTATTAGCCTCGAAAGCTTTACGATTCCACATCTGTACCCACCATGAATAACATACAGAGAATATGTTACTTGGATTCTAAGTTATTCGAGTAATATTCGAAAATTTGTTTTCAAAGTAAGTCGTGTAAACAAGGCACGTGAAAGTAATTTGGTTGTAAATATTTTCCAATGAACGTAGAATCATTGGGCTCTTTTAACTACTGTAAGAGTTACGTAAGAAGTTACGACAATCTCTTTCTAATTATCATGACTGTAAATTATTTAATGAGAATTATACTTTAGCGAGCCTATTTTTAATATCCTTTAGAATCTATTTTTTTGTTGCTAGTTGGGTGGGACTAAGTCCCTTGTACTGCGGCCACTTCTGGCCTATTGTACTAGCCCCAGATGATAGGTGAGAGTGATTGTGGAGCAATCTGTGGAATGAATATTGGCAGGGGAAACCGAGGTCCTCGGAGAAAACCTGCCCCAGAGTCACTTTGTCCACCACAAATCCCACTTGACCAGACCCGGGATCGAACCCGGGCCGCCGCGATGGGAAGCCAGCTACTAACCGCTTGAGCTATGGCGCGGCCTCCTTTAGAATCTAAGTACACGTAAATAATATTTTAGAAATCAGCCCTCTCCTCATATAAAACACGTTGTATCTCTGTTACAGAGATCAACTGAAAATTCTATTTCGGAGAACAGTTTGTCTTCATTCTGAGAGGATACGAAACCCTTATACAGATGTCCCACTTAGACTGATACTTTAAATAACTGTTTCGGGGAAATGTTCCGTTTCGTGGGGAACATATGCCTTACATAATTTGTTTATCTAGTTTTGTGTTAATGCGGTGTCAAGGTCCTTAGCATCTATCCAAATGGAACCTATATTTCTTATTTAAAACTGCTGTCACAATTTATTATTCCCATCATAATAGAACGAAACAGTATGCAAAATACTAAGTTAAATACATGAAATATTAACCAGAATGAATAACTTGGTATTTTGAGACAACCAAAGGACTCGCAAAATGTTGACCGTTAAAATGAATGCAGAGTTGCAATAGAAATCCTCCATGTAATTCACAACACACAACGCTGTGATAACTTTCTACTAACTGGCTGCCAGGTTTAAATGTGAAAATTACTGTTAATACGAGAAAGTATTTTAGGTTAACTCACATCTTGGCCAATCTCTACGTTGCTTTCAGAGGTGATGTATTTAGCCTCATACCCAACACCTGCCCAGAGGACTATGGCTACCTTTCATCTGGACTTAACTCGTAGACAACCCTGGCTTGGGTGACCATACCAGCAGCTTAGGTCCGTGCTATCTTAGCTCTTCAATGACGAAGCCAGGCTATCATAATAACCCAGAGGGAAGTTTCACAAAATTTAGCGCTCTAGACAATTGTCTCCGTAGTTTGGATGTTGTTACATGTGCGCAGTTGGGCTCGTGTGATGAAATTTGCATCCACATCCCGTATGCCTACTGATTGCTCGACATAAGCCATGGAAAAGTCCATACCATCGGCATTCAGTATTAGCGCGCCGTACAAAGAAGTGTGATATACGAGTATACTATATTGTAATGATGCGCGCGCAACAGTGAAGGGGACGTAGCAGAACAGACAACGGCTAACTGCCCTTCTTTGTGAAGAGATATGCAATTGTGGGCGAACATAAACACGGTAGGGTGCACTGGAAAATGTTACTGCTGTGTGAGCAGGGTGGATATTCAGCAGAGCTGAATGGTTGAGCGCTTACTGCTTTGCTGCCGTCTGGGGGGTAGGTATCAGATGGGGTTGTAGAGAGTTCTGAATGGAATGAACGTAATGGCACAGACATACTGTTGTACGTGCAGTGTTTTCTAACATCTCTCGAATGAACCTGCTTTTTTATACTAAACTCTGTATCAGCTGGAATTAAAGAAACCAAGCACGAACATTTCACATAAATCTAATGAATCAGATTTCCTATGGCAGTAATATTTACAAAGTTATATGAAATGTAATTGTATATAATACCTAAGTTTAGATTAGAAGGATTCCTCTACCTCGCTACTTTGCTAACTGCATTGAATCAGATTTTACACAAGGCATTCTGAATGTAATCATTTTGAACGTATGTAAATCAAGATTAACTGGATATCACATATAAATGTAAATTACAATTTTATTTCCCAGTTGGCCTCATGGTAATTCGTTTGGATAATTTTATCAAAATTTAACAGCGAGTTTTCAAATACTGCTTATGTGATCGGCAAGTGTGTTAGGCTCATATGAAAATGGTCATGACTTCGAATTCTCCTCAAATCACGCTCTTTATTGCTTGCAACTGTAAATATTTTAGAGATTATTAATATTATTGTTGTTATTTTAGTAGTAGTAGTCGTATGGTGGTTGTTGCCTTGTACAGGGAGATCGAGAAGTCGCGCACATCACGCTAAGCAATTATATTTTGCTGGTTTAAATTACAAACTACAAGACATACAGCACTTACTATTAATGTTTATAACCTTACATCTAATAAATTCAAAATGAATTCATGTATTTACAATATATGCTAGAAATGGCTTCCCTGTTCAGCAATGCATGCATGAGCTCTTCTTACCACATTTGAGGCCACTTTGTGGAACACCTGTAAACTGATGCTGTTAATCGCCGTCATAATGTTCCTCTTGAGGTCATCCAGTATCTATGGATAGATTTTTATACAAAATTCCTTTGAGGTACCCCCAAAGAAAAAATCTGCGGATGACAAATTGGGCGAACGCGGGGGCCACAATCCTTTCGAAATGAGCTGGTCACCGAAAAACTCGCTCAAGAACTGCATGATTTCATTAGATGTGGGACATGTGGCACCATCTTGCTGCAACCAAAACTCACGTTCATCAACTTCAAGAAGCGCAATAAACTGTGTAATGGTGTCTTGGTACACTGGACTGTTCACTGTAGTTTCAAAGAAAACTGGACCCACTATTCGACGACGTGATACAGCACACCACACTCCAATTTTCTGACAGTGCAAGGGCTTTCACGTAACACATGTAGATTTTCAGATGACCAAATCCTTTTGTTTTGACTGTTCACGTAGCCACTAAGGTGAAACGACGCTTCGTCAGTGAAGAAAACCCGATCAAACTCTTCAATTCCCTGGCGAAGTAATGTTCCAAGATGAAAACTCGTTGTTCTTGGGAAAACGACATGTATGTCACGCAATAAACAAAGTTATACTGCAGACGTCCTATGACCGATATACGACAGTTGGCGTTTCAAGGATAGCACTATATATCTAACTATAAGACATTTGCGAGTTCACGAAGCCGGAACTCAGTTTGTTTGGATGGATAACGGATGGAAACAGAGTTGAACTCGGTAGGCGGTATATCAAAATGGCATGAATAAGCTTACTGTGTTTAGATGCATTAGGATCCTACGGGAGAGGGGAGCACCTACAGAATGATGAGATGTCTCGTGAAAGATACTGCAAAAGGGTACAGCTATTATTAGTTTCGGTCAAATTTGCATTTGATTCAAATTTCAACCTGCTGCTGGATTTCACCCTTATTTATCCTTAATGAATCGAATTAATTAAAAATGATATGAAATATTAAGAATGCCTTCTTCTGGGATGTTGCGCCGTGTAGATATTGTGTTAACCGATGTTTCGGAGGAACGTATCGCATCCATCTTCAGGGTAGAAGAAATGCGCGAGCGATGAACCAGCGTGAGCAGGTGCTGCAGACTCAAATCTTACACGATCTGAAGGCTTGTCTGTGAGGTATACCGAAGCGTTCTTGTTGCGAATTTTGAGCGCGTTCAATGAATTTTCCCAAATTATTTTGTACGATGTGTCCTGAATATATTCTGCCGAACACGCAAGTCCTGGGGCAGTTAAACTTTAACTGCGTTTCTCCCAGCTCCCAAAGGGATAGACGTTTTGGTCTTTTCGTGAAAGTGGAGCAGGGGGCTAACTCCATACTCAGATAATCTACATACATCGTGCTATTTGGCACTACATAAGGATATAGAATGTTGTTAAGAGTATACTTGCAATATATAAACTGCTAATGACGCAAAATATTCCATTTTAGATGTTAACTCTCATTTTCTCAAGAAATATTTTAATGTTAAAATTATAAAATAAACATACCACTTCAGATAGGGGGCACGCGGTAGCGTAGCTGGTTGAGGCACTATGCTACAAGCCGGAAGGTCGCGGGGTGGAATCCCGATGAGGTCACTGGATTTTTTCAGTTTACCTAATCTTTCAAGCCGCACAATGGCCCTGGGGTCGACTCAGCATCTAACAGAAATATAAGTACCAGGAATTTTCCTGGTGGTAAAGGGCGGCCGGCGCGTAATGCTGACATCCTACCGCCATCTACGAGCCAATTGTCTAGAAAATGCGGGAAACTCAACGTGTCACAACCTTATGGGCGTCCACTGCCACTTTACTTTACTTATTTTAGATTAATTTCAGTTCATGTTATTAAATATTCATAATATATCAGATACGACTAAGTGATGTTCGAAACACAGACCTCTCCCAAACACGTGAAATCTATATAGGTAAACATTTGTCTGATACATATGCTTTCTATTCTAAATGCTATGAATCAAGGAGATGCTTTATCGTCATTGCTTTCCAACTGAGATTTAGGATATGCCATGAGGAAAGTAAAGAAGACTAGGTGGGACTGAAATGAAATGAGACAAGTCAGCTTCTCGTCTAAGCTGATGGTGTAAATCTATTAAGAAGAAACACAAATGCCATGAAGTAAAGCAGATAAGCTCCAACTGATCCCAGTATGAAGGCTGGCCCAGAAGCAAACGCAGAGAAAGCTAAGTACGAGTATATGTTCATGTTTCCTCACCAGAAAAATCATAGCAGAAAGACAGTGAATAGATCCTTTAAAAAGTGGCAAAATTAAAATATTTAGGAAAGACAATGATAAATCAAAAATTAATTCGTGAGGAAATTAAGAGCAGATGAATTTCGGGTAATACTTTGCTATACTTCAGTCCAGGATATCTTGTCTTCTCATCTGTTGTCTAAAATTTAAAAATTAAAATATACAATGTGAGATTTGAGGTTTTCAGGGCGGTGACTATGAAGAAAGCAGTCTTCTGAGATCTGTCACCATGTATATGTGGTGTTAACCGACGTTTCGGAGGAACGTATCGCCTCAATCTTCAGGGTAGAAGGAAAAATAAGAAATCCGCAAGCGAAGAGACCGTGAGAACCGGTACAAGCAGACTGCTTGTACAGGTACACCACGTCTACACGGTGTCACATCCCAGAAGACTGCTTTCTTCTTAAAATATACAAGTCTCTACTTTTGCCTGTAGTTCTGTATGGGTGTGAAACTTAGTCTCTGACATTAAAGGAATAACAGAGAATGGAGGTAACTGAGAACAAGATGTTGATTAGAAACTTTGGACAGAAGAGGGATGAGCTGTTAAGAGGTTTGAGAAAACTGCATAACGAAGAGCTCCATAATTTGTACCCTTCGACAAATTCAATTACACTGATCAAATCAAGGAGGATAATATGGGCCGGGAATATAGCATGCATGGGTATAGGAAGAGTGTTTATAGGGTTTTGTTGGGAAAGAATGAAAGAGACCACTAGGAAGAACTAGACAAAGGTGGATAATATTAAAATTTATGATAGAAGAAAAGGTTGAGATGGACTGGATTCATCTTTCTCGGGACAGAAACAAGTGGCGAAACTTGTGAACCGGTTATGAACCTTCCTCTTCCAAAAAATATTGGGAACTTCTTGAGCAGCTGAGTGACTGGCAGCATTCCAAGAAGGACTGAGCTCCATGAAGTTAGATCTCTGAAACACGAAGGAGCTCTAAATGGCGAAGAGTGTACACATTTTATTCCTCGGAGTGTGTTTGACATTTCCTTTGTTCCGTAGTCTCTGCTCTGGAAGTGATTTTGCAATGAAACTCACTGCTGTAATTTAGCACTTCAGATGCGATGACTGTTTTGGTGAAATGGGCAAGACACGTATTTACGTAGAAATGTAGTTACTTGAGTAGAAAACTGGTTATCATTAACGAAAATATTTCGTTTATTTTGTCGCTACTTTTTCCTATACGTATAGTACATAGTAATTATCAATCAACACAGCTGGGAATGCTGGAGCTCGGTCACCAACGTAACAATATTATTATCCTATCCGAAGGTCATCAAAATTGACTGACCGCACTGTAACAAAGTCATGGCCTCAGAGTCACTTGAGTGTTAAATTCTGCCAACGTGTTTTAGCGTAGACAAGTTTCACATAGACAAACCCATAAAATAATTTCTGTAATCAAATATTCTGAAAGATGGACAGATCCGTCTGTTCGTTTTATGTTAATTACGACGTGTAGTAAAGAATGTATATAATTAAAGAACCTGTGTAATACTTCTATCATTAAAATATACACTGGTCTTTTGAATAGAAAGAGAATTTTATTTTTCTTATCTGTCGACTTCAATCTCTGATTCTTGAAGACTTGTATTGTAATATGTTTTACAAAGGTTTTCATCCATTACAATTACATATTGGATCAATTTTTCTTGTTGAAAGTCTCCTATTTGTAATAAATTAATGACAAAAGAACAAGGTTCAATAGCAAGAAATATGTGAAACATTTTGTAACAAAAGAAATTTGAAGAAGAAATCAGATCAACAACCAATTTACCGACAATGACGATTTCCAATTGTGGAGGAAATTCCTAGAAGAAGACTTTGAAATTTGTCCTTACTTTGACCATGGAAAATATTTCATAGGCACGCATGTTCAACATCCGAACAGTGGAAAATCTAATTCAATTCAAAGACACACCGCACACCAACAAAAAAAAAACCTTCGTGGCCTGTAGTCCGCAAGCGAACTATACCGACCGAGTGACCGCCGCTTGTCGGCGAAGTTAGTGCCAACTTTTGCGGATAGAAGGTGTCGCGTGGTCAGTGCAACGGATCCCCACGGCCGTTAATCTCAGTTTTCTAGACTGGAGCCGCTATTTTCTTGAAATGCTCCTCAATTATTCTCACGAGGCGGAGTGGACCCTGTTCCAGACCCACTACTTCTCAGAACATCTAGTAGTGCCGGGAATCGAACCCAGGATCTCTGCATCTGTAGCCAGGAACTCTGACCACTAGACCACAGAGACGGTCACCGCACACCAACTTCTTATCTTATTATACAATCTAATCTAAAACTCGAATCCAACATAATATAAAAATTTTGTGCGACTAAATTCACATAATACTAATCAAAACCTCCCACAAGTAAACCAATAAACGCGAGACGACAGAAAATGTAGCTACAGAAGACGAGTAGAGGATTCTTACAGAGGTTAATGCGAAGAATTAAGTCAATACTGAAGACACTTTTACAGATCCTGGCGCCTATGTGTGGAAAAAACAGTTCAAAGAATGCGTTTTAGGGTAAAGTGGACCGCCTGCTTCAGTACAGAACCAGAAGTCCAAGACTGTAGCCTTGCTCAATGTTTCGAGCAGATATACTGATATAATCTCATTCATGTGCCCAGGAGAAATGGGAACTAGTAAAAAGTAAAGTAAAGGTAAAGCTATCCCTGTAACAGGCCGTGGAGGTCCATAGGGTTGTGAGATGTTGAGGTTCCCACATTTTCTAGACAATCGGCTCATAAATGGCGGCAAGGTTGTCAGCCCTACGCGCCAGCCGCCTTTTACCCCCAAGAACATTCCAAGAATATTCCTGGTACTCATTTCTGTTAGAGGCTAAATCGACCCCAGGGACGTAGTGCGACTGGAAGGATTAGCCCCATCGCGACTTGAACCCGAGACCTTCCGGCTTGTAGCATAGTGCCTCAACCAACTATGCTACCGTGTGCCCCCAAGTGGGAACTAAGGCACCCAAAATTCACGTGCATCACATGAAGCTACTCCAAAGCAACAACCTAATCCAGTGGTTGCAAAATTTTATACAGAGGCACCTCACGAGCTTGGCGAGAATTTCATTGCCCCTCCCCCTTATTAATTCTGCATGTGTGTACAAAGAACATCATTTTCATTTTTCAGTTTTAAAATCTACGTATTTCAAGTTTATCAAGGTTTTGCAAATATTTTAACATTCTCTGTATTATACTCAATTGAGATTTACTATATAATTTTTCCCGAATGTGCCGCACCCACTCAAATGGTCGCGCCACCCTGACCTACAGTAAACTCACCTAACCCTTACAAGTTACAGCTTCTAACTCTTCATAAACAACCAACCCAAGCTTAAACTGCATATGACGGGAGTAAATGCGCAAGCCCATTGGCAAGAGGGGCGAGGAATGAGAACATCACGCCAACGAAACCTTCGTCGAAACAAATGTTTTGGAATATGTGGTTTATTTGTCGAAAATTATCTGAATTTATTGTGAAGATTAAGGATTTGGGCTCAGTTTCAGGGCAGAGTGTATGAAGCTAGAAAACGAAGAACAAAGTCCACCACGAAGCAATATCTCAGTTAAAATTACAGTCTTTTAAATGTGACGCTGTCCCTTCTGGTAGATATTTACCTAAATTTCGGAGGAACGAGTTTCTGCAATCTTCATCGGTTAAGATGGAGGTAACACGTTTTATTCCTAAAGATCTATAATGATCTACCAGTCTGCATGGAATTGCATCGTACGAGACTATAATCTCCATTGTCACTTCAGGGAAAACCGGAAGTGTAGCTTAACTCAGTTCCCACCTCAAGACTCAAGGTACGCGGGTTCAAACCCGGCGGAGGTCGTGGAATTTTTAAGGGCGGAAAAATTCAGGGAACAAGTACTCCGGGAGGGACTTTAAGCCGTGGGTCCCGTGTCGTAGATTTACGGCACGTAAAAGATCCTCATGTCTCTAGGAGACCTCTGAGCAAAATTAGGTAAAATGTTTCCCGCCCAAGTAGTTACCAATGCCTCCGGTAGGTGAGGAAGTTATAGGGTACCAATGCCAGTAAAGGGCCGACCTCGCTGGCAGAAAGGGGAGATAGTGGGCACCAGTATCGGTAGGGTATGGAGACAGTAGAAATTAAAGTGGGACGTAAAATAGTCTATAAGTCGCGGTGCATGGGGAAACCAACCCCCTCTGTACTGAATAACTGAATATCTCAGTTCAGTCTACGTTACATCCTTGTATCTTCCGACCCCTTTTCGGTCTTCCAGTTAACAGCTTTCAGGCACATTTCACCACGAAATTTCTATGCTTCTTTCTAAAAATCCTAGCTATTTTCCTGCAGTTCTTGAAGTTACTGATCTAATTAGCCATACACACTGTTTGATTTATAAATCGCATTTAATTACTCTTAAAACTAGGTTTGATTTATAAATGACAGAATTGTGCCTTGCTTAATCTCTCATGTACCTTAGTCCAAACACCCGTACCTCCCTGATCGCTATGGCCGCAAACGTTTTCAATACATATCTTCCATTAGAATAATATGTCGTGTTCATCAACAAAAAACGCATATTTCCTTTATTAAGCTCATATTGTTTTTGAAAGAAAATATGAGTGAAAGTAACAGAAAATTAAACAGTTGGCTGATTATTCGTCGAAACCCTGGTAGCAGAACCTGGCTTTCCTTATGGCCAATATCAAATTCACCACTGGATCCTAAACCAGTACGATCTACTTCACATTATTAAAATTTGTTTTCTTACATATCCTTCTCGGTCTTCTAAAGGGTGTTTCCTCGCTGAAATTTTGTGTTCATTCCTCTAACTCCCCAATGTTAAATACATGCCCTGTCTAGTATAGCCTTCTGATTTCGCCATATAAACAATAATACATGACATATATAAACGAAAATAAGGAGCCTCGTCAAAATGTTCACTTTCTTTATCCTTGTTAACACATACAGGAATACTTTAAAAAAAAATCCCATATTTCAAATATAAATATTTATCGAAACTGAAAGGTATTAAGTCAGAGCAAGCGGGGGTTTGCAGATAGCAGCGCAATTGTGTTTTAATTTTGGACTATTATTTATGGCCTGAAAGAAATATTATTACATTTAGTTTCTTAAGTGCTATTAATGTACAGCGCTCTTCACGAAACAATTTAATACACGGAATCTAATAACCTATCTTCTAAAGTTTTCTCATTACAACGGACAACCTGACTGGCCTAAATGTTAATGGCAATTTCGTGTGTGAGTCGGGGCACATGTGAGTGTGTGACGTAAGGATTGATTTAAACTACAGCATATGTACATTTTGCAGAATGGAATTTACGTGTTATAGAATATACTGACTCATGCCAGGAGGTTCCTTGTCAACACGGCATGGCGCGTCCTCAGGTTGCGGATGGAGGAGACGCCCTCCAGGTATGGATGGAAGCTGCGAATATATTGAATAAATAGTCTCGGACAGCCGACAAGGGGTGGCCCTCCAGTTTGGAGGTTGGACGTGGGACTAACAAATCCTCACCGTAAAAAAATAATACAACTACGAAAATAAACACAAAGCCTCGGACCTGGGCGGATCCTCTGGATAAACGCCCTAAGCTAAAGAAAATGGACATGAGATTCGGCACTGGGAACGTCAGAAGTTTGTATAGGGCAGGTTCGCTCAGGCCAGTGGCGTAAGAAATTTTAAAATATGTTAGATTTAGCAGGAGTCCAGGAGGTCAGATGGGATGGAGGTGGTATCGCACCAACAGACGAATGTACATTTTTCTACGGAGAGGGGAAAGAATATCATGAATTAGGTACAGGTTTTTTCGTACATAAGAGAATCGTATCAGCAGTTAAGAGGGTAGAGTTCATTAGTGATAGGATATCATATATAATACTAAGAGGTCGCTGGTGTGATATCATCTTTACGAATGTTCACGCCCAAACAGAAGATAAAATTGATGACATAAAGGATAGATTCTATGAAGAACTAGAACGTGTATTTGATAAATTCCCGAAGTACCCTATGAAAATTTTGTTAGGAGATTTCGATGCCAAAGTAGGTAGGGAAGACATTTTCAAACCAACAATTGGGAATGAGAGTTTGCATGAAATTAGTAATGATAATGGAGTTAGAGTAGTAAACTTTGCCACATAAAAAATCTTACTGTCAAAAGTACAGTGTTCCGCATCGTAACATCCATAAATTTACCTGGACATCTCCTGATGGGAAGATACACAATCAGATAGTCCATATTTTGTTGGGCAGGAGCTGGCACTCAAGTATACTTGATGTTCGATCATTCGGGGCAGCAGATTGTGATACTGACCACTACCTGGTGGTGGCAAAGGTTAGGGAAAGACTGACAATTAGCAAACAAACAACACACACAGTTCATATGGAGAGGTTCAATCTCAAGAAATTAAATGAGGTAGAGGGTAAAGAGCAGTATCGTGTTGAAATCTCAAATAGGTTCGCTGCCTTGGTAAACTTGGACACTGGGGTGGATGATAATAAAGCTTGGGAAACTATTAGAGAGAATATCAAAATGTCTGCCAAAGAGAGTCTGGGTTATTATGAACCGAAGAAGCATAAGCCATGGTTTGATGAAGGATGCTCAGAATTATTAGATCAAAGAAAGCAGGCCAAATTGCAATAGTTACGGGATCCAAGCGAAATAAATAGGGATAATCTGAACAATATCAGACGAGAAACCAGCAGACATTTCAGGAATAAAAACATGGAATATCTGAAAGACAAAATTGATGAGCTTGCAAAGAACGAGAATATTAGAGACTTGTATAGGGTAATAAATGACTTTAAGAGGGGTTACCAGCCTAGCAGTAACTTAGTGAAGGATGAGAATGGTGATCTGCTTGCAGATTCCCACAACATTTTGAATAGGTGGAAAACTACTTCTCTCAGTTATTGAATGTACATTAGGTCAGTGAAGTTAGGCAGATAGAAATGCACACAGCTGAACGTTAATACCTGATCCTAGAGCTTGAGGTCTACTGCAGAATTGAAAAGGTATAAATCGCCAGGTAGTAATCAAATTCCGGCAGAACTTGTTCAAGCAGGAGGCGAAATATTACATTCTAAGATGCATAAGCTAATTACTTCTATTTGGCATAAGGAAAAAATTGCCTGATCAGTGGAAGGAATCTATCATTATACCAGTTCAAAAGAAGGGTGATAAAACTGACTGTAGTAATTATCGGGGGATATCACTGCTATCAACTTCATACAAAATTTTATCCAATATTCTTCTTTCAAGCTTAAGTCCATATATAGATGAAATTATTGGAAACCATCAGTGTGGGTTTCGACGTAACAGATCAACTACTGTTCAGAACTTTGCATTCGTCAGATGCTGGAGAAGAAATGGGAGTACGATGAGACAGTACATCAGCTATTCATAGACTTCAAGAAAACCTATGATTATGTTAGGAAGGAAGTATTGTACAATATTCTGATAGAGCTTGGGATACCCATGAAACTAGTTAAGTTGGTTAAAATTTGTTCAAACAAAACTTAGAGTAAAGTCCGTATAGGTAAATATTTGTGTGATAAATTTCCTATCCAGAATGGTCTAAGACTAGGAGGTGTTTTATAGCCACCGTTTTTCAACTTTGCTTTAGAATATGCCTTTAGGAAGGTCCAGGAAAACCACGTAGGAGGGAAATTAAACGGCACACATCAGCTGTTGGCCTATGCTGATGATGTGAATCTACTGGGTGATAAAATAGATACTAGAAAAAGAAAAACACAAGCTTTTTATTGACGCAAGTAAAGAGGTTGGTCTAGATGTAAACACAGAGAAAACTAAGTATATGTTGCTGTCTCGTCACCAAAATGCAGGGCAAAATCACGACATAAAGATAGAAAATGTGGCACAGTTCAGATATTTGGGAATGACGATAACAAATCCAAAACTGTTTCAGAAGGAATTTAAGAGGAGATTGACTTCGGGTAATGCTTACTACCTTTCAGTCCAGTCTGTCCAAAAACATAAAAATCGGAACATACAAAAACCATAATTTTGCCTGTGGTTTTGTATGGGTGTGAAGCTTGGTCTCTGATATTTAGGAAAGAGCATGCACTGATGGTGTTAGAGAGCAGGGTGCTGAGGAGAATATTTGGACCGAAAAGAGATGAAGTAACAGGATGATGGAGAAAACTGCATAGTGAGGAGCTTCGTAACTTGTACTCTTCTCCAAGTATAATTAGAATGATCAAGTCAAGGAAGATGAGGTCGGCATGGCATCTAGCACGAATGGGGGAGAAGAGGAATGCATATAGGATACTGGTGGGAAAGCCAGAAGGAAAGAGACCACAGGGAATGCCAAGGCGTAGGTGGGTGGACAATATTAAAATGGATATTAGAGAGATAGGATGGGACGGTATAGAATGGATTGATCTGGCTCAGGAGAGGGACCATGAATGGCTCTAGTGAACACGGTAATGAACCTTCGGGTTCCATAAAAGGCTGGGAAATCCTTGAGTAGCTGTAGATTTTTCTTCTGCTCAAGAAAGACCCAGCTCCACAAGTAAGTAAGTACGCGTAAGTACGCACTGACAGCCAAGTAAATTGTCCGCATTTCGATTGGAAGTCTGGCAAGACATGGATGAGAAACAGGCGCAGTTAACGAAATTATCATTCTCCTCTTCTTTTTTATTTCAGATCTCCAAGTCTCAAATTAAAATTTTACGTTCAAGTATCTTAATTTCCAGTTTCATCATTAACTTAGGTTATTGCTACCAATGAAATTCGGTCTAATTTAGATAGGAACTGGTAAAATTCCAATTATTCGTAGACTAGTCTAAACAGAAGTCATACCAAACGCATTTCTTCACACCAGTAAAAAAAAACAGTCTATACAAGACTATTGAAATTGCAAATGAGTCGTACGTAATTAAGTTATGTATATCCGAGTGCACGTCACATAATGGAGAATTATTAAGTGATAGTTCATAGTTAGGTATTTAATATTGAATTGCACTAGAACTGACAGCCACCTACGTCACGCCAAGAAAACTAGTTCCTCCCCCTTTAATCAGCCAAATGCTAGGCCTGAAACGAAGCTCCGAACTTAAAGACCGAGAATACCATAATATCTCGTGCTATTAGAGAAAATACAAAACACAATAACGCTGTTAATAGCCGTCAGAGTTTCGCATCACAAGTTAAAACGCATTTTTATTTTTGTTTCCATCACCAAAGTTCAAAGAGCTGAGTTCAATGCCGTTGCAATAATACAAACTGTGCACACTGTTTTCTGAAATGCTGAATACGCTAGACTGTCAAATTGTATACAGTTTTATCGACCGTGGTATCAATGGCCCTCAGCACAGCCCCTAAATCACCATCAGTGATACTGCCACCGACCTGTTCAACACGTATTTGTGTTTTGTACTGATCTGTCATGATAAATGCCAGCGTATTTTAAAAGCCAGTAAGTACAAAGAGTGACGGCTCTCGCTGTTCCCGGAGAGATTGGTTGCTGCTTGTAACTAGTCCATATCAACAAAAGATTTCCTATAATCTTTCAACAAGTGACCAACATTATATAAATTAAATCAATTTACGAAAGACGAATTTTGATGCCTTAAATGCCTGCACCCAATTTTCTATGCAGCATGTCCTCCGGTTAAAGATCCACCGTCTAGAGTATGTTAGATTATGTCCATTTCTGCAAAATACATAAATTATGCTGAACATCATAACACACTATGTTAGTTACTTTAGGAATACTGGTTATCCTTTCCAGTAAATTCATACTANATAACTAAAATATATGTTCATCATATATAGTGATAAATATTAATATTAAAAATATTAAAACTGTTCAGGATTTTTTATCCCTACGTCGCATCTCAATACGCGAGTCACACCTATCCTCTTCTATCGGAGCACTCTTCCTACTTTCGTGTTTGTATTGTGCTTTGTGTTGTGTCTTGCTCCTGTGACTGCGTGTGTTGTACTGCTGGGCCTGCAGGACATAGGAAAAATCCTGAACAATTTTAATATTTTTAATATTTAATATTTATCAGTATATATGATATATATTTTAATTATTTTAATATGAAGACAAAGCATGCAGTGAACTAGTTTAACGTTAATCGAATAAGCACCTGAAGATGGCACTTTTGTGCCGAAACATGTAGTGCGAGAGAAAGGAGTGAGGTAGATAAGTGTATGCACTAAAAGACGGTGAAATAAATCATGAACACTGCTGTTGCTGACAGTCGTCCAGAAGGGGAGGTGTGTTTCCAAAAGAACCTCACATAAAAAACGGGCTTTCTTTTAAGATTATTATCTCCTCGAATGTGATGCAGTATAGTTTTGGTTGATGGGTACCAATACACCTGAAACACGTACAAGCTCCGCACGTTTCTCCGAGCCGTTTATACTTGTCTACCAAATTACAATTTGTCACATTTCAGAAGATCATCTCAATATTCACCCCCCGTAAGAACTACAAAACTAATATTTCTATTGGTTTTCATTTAATACCGGAACTGCCGTCACGGTAGTCGAGCGGTTTAAGGCATGTACTGTCTTCGCTCGCTCGGAAGCCGAGATCGTGGGTTCAAATTCCACACATGGCATGGATGTTTGGTGTTTGTACGCGTTTATTCTGTGTTTGTGTTGTCCTGTATTTAGGTAGATGCCTTGTGACGAGCTGACCGTCAGCCTACATTTTGTAAAATTATCAAGAAACTGATAAATCAACCCTATGCTCAAAAGTTGGAGCAGTAAGAGGAAAAGAAAATACTGGAACAGGTTTCAATCAAACAAACTGGAACTGATTCCGTAGGATTTTTATTGCGCGGGATAAAATACAATGTACACTGGAATGTAGAGGAAACAGTAAAATTAAGAGATTTCTTACAACAAATATAGCGCTGACTCACCTGCCGCGTCACTGCTGGTGGGGGGGGGTTCTCCGTTGCGCAACATGTCAATGTATGTATGTATGTATGTATGTATATTCTGGGTAAAGTATTATTTTATTAAAAAACTTAGGGACACAGCATCACTGTCAGGAAAGAGTGCATCTGCAACTGATATTGCACATGGCGTTAGAAAGCAGCCTTATTCTCAAGAAGTAATAATGGTGACGACCATGTCAGTGAAGAACTTCCTCAGAACCTTGATGGACGCATTTTCTGAACTGTGATCTATGTGGACATCTCATGCTCGTGTATGTATCGAAAGGGAAAATAACTTTCCAAATCCTCCTGAACTAAGTCATAGGCCATGACAAATGCTAACCACATTCCACATATCCCATACAAAACACTGTCATGATACACTGAAACAAAATATTATTCAAATAAGAGTCAAAATTTGTGACGATGGTACATTGATACGTACAAGCATTATGTTTCTGGACACTATCAATCGTCATGTTTTTATCCCATTTAATTAAATTAAATAAAAATACGACGGTGTTTTACATTAAAACATGACTATGGATAATGTCCAGAAACCTAATGTAAAGAATGATTCGTTTGAAGAAAGCAGTCTTCTGGGATTTGGCACCGTGTATATGTGGTGTTAACCGACGTTTCGAAGGAACGTATCGCCTCCATCTTCAGGGTAGCTTTTACCGGTTCTCACGGTCTCTTCGCTTGCAGATTTCTTATATTTTTTCTTCTACCCTGAAGATGGAGGCGATACGTTCCTCCGAAACGTCGGTTAACACCACATATACACGGTGCCAAATCCCAGAAGGCGGCTTTCTTCATAGTCACCGCCGTGAAAGCCTCAAATCTTACAATGATTCGCTTGTCTGCGATGTGATAAATAACATAAAAAGTGTTAACGCTCGAAAATTCATTGTTATGATAATCAAAAATGGCATAATTTTATAGATTTCATTCCACTGTTGGAAATTGTTTTATGTAAATAGAATAATACATGACTTTTAACAATAAAGATCAAAGTTGAAATTTTCCACGCCGGTTTGTATTTCACGTTGTCTTTATTTGCACTCAGCTACAACTAAACACTCTATATGACGTTCCAAGACGCTATTCTACTTTGTTTTCACCAAAATGAATTATTTTCTGTTTTTCATATGTCTTTAGTGATAATGTGCTTCACTAAGTACCCTGCTGTTAGAGCTTATGGAGGTGTGGAGATATAGTTCGAGGCAATATTTGCCTCGCTATTAGACACCTGAGTAACCATCTTAATGTGACGACAGCTACACCCCGGTGGAAAGCCCAAGTTACCCACTGGCTATGAGGCTGTGTGGGCCCCAGTTCGGGAGTGGACTCTATGAAAAACAGAACAGTTTCTACCCTTTATGAAAATAGAACCCCGGTTCCCTAGTCCTCCAGGCCGTAGCATAGCCACTATATTAACTAACCTGTATCTTCACGGGTTCAGGTATTGATTTTATCAGCAGAATGCTGGTGCCTTCAAGAGACGTGTTACGACAATTCACTAAAGTAGATGTTTACAAAAGTTTCGGAAGAATGTACTGACACCAATTTCAGGGTCAAGAGCAAAACAAGCAAGGGTTAAGCAGCTAACAGGAAATATCAAGCAAACTCACTGGCGTAAGAACTCGAATATCACATAAATTTCCGAACGTCTCGTCGTCGATGTATTTTACCTGTGCAGCCCTGTAATGTACGACCAATATCCCATATACCTGTGCTACATTTACATGTATGAAATCCCCCAGGGCAAGTAATTATCCTGTACAGTCCAGATTGGTGTATTCGAGCAGTGTAATTATGAGACTGTAGGGCAGTGCCCAATAAATTATAATAAAATTCAAGCTGCTGGTAGCTTGGAAATTCACACCAGTTACAATTTTCACGTTATAATTCTTGGGTTAATTCAGTATTTTTGTATGAGCTTCATAACTTGTTCTCTCCTCCAAATATTAAACTTTTTTCAATGGCTCTTCCAGCCCATTCAGGGCCCTGGCTTCGTGTTCAGTTCCGTAATCATTCTTTTACAGATGGTAGGACTCCTCGGACGGGGGATCAGCCCGTCTTAAGGCCGCCACCTTAACACAAGAAAACACACACAAAAAAAGAATAAACTCATACACACACCGAACATCCATACCATGAGTGGGTTTCGAACTGGCAATCCCAGCGTCCAAGCGGCGAAGATTAGTTCATGTGTCAGACGGCGCGGCCACTGTGACCGACAAATATTAAAACTGCTAGGGGATAATATCGAGGGGGGATAGATTTCTGGGACCTGAGGCACAAGTGAAAAGTTATATGAATGCAAAATTTGCCAGAGACCCTAAAGAAGACACGAAGGGCCGAACCTTATATGAATACAAGAGAAGGGGGTTAACTGGGTTCATCCGACTAAGGATAGGGACCAGTGGTGAGCTGTTTCGAAAATGGCAACGAAACAGAGGTTCCATAAAAGTCTGGGACTTATTTGACTAGCTGAGTAGCTATTTTCTTCTTAAGAAGAACTGCATTTCATGAAATTATGGTTCTTACTCTTCTCTTCAAAGTCATAACAATCACCTCTTACCGCGTGTAGGACTTCCGTGAACTGAACTCAATATACTGAAATGTTTACATAAACCTAGGCCTAAGTGTTACGGGTTAAGCAAGGCTATTCCATATGAGATGCTTTTGTTTAACAATACGGAAACTATATTAAATATTAAACGTCTGTCTTCTTGAGCTCAATTAACAGTTGAGACATAGCAACAGTTAAATATCCACCATATTGAAAAGTACTTCACCCTGCACCCAGTATAATCAGATATGTTATGTATATATATATATATTCGATTTAATATTTATGTAAAGTTGACATTTTTGAGGAATTGATAAGAATTTAACTAAAATTACGTACACAGATTTTATTATACATTCCATCCTCAGGACACTAAATTCAATTCAGATTCATTAATGGCACATAAAAATCCTTATCTAATTTGAATATTTTGCTTATTCTGAGCGTTAACACTCGTAACCGCGAAGGAAAAGAGTTTTCTTTTTCCAGTGCCCTCATTTCATGCACCTCTAATAACGCAAAGAAAATGACTTACAGGAGCATATCAGTACACTGTGTCTATTAGAATAACAGCAAAACTCGGCCGCAAAAGCCTATGTTTACTTCCGGCTACATGCGAGAGAAGTAGTATGTTTGTTTTCCTATGCTGCATAACACCCCTTAGTATACAACGTGTTTCATTTCCGTTCTATTTTTTAAATGAACTAAAAGATTTCGTCATCAGTTGCATTGTATTAATATGTTTATTCCTTCCTGCCATTCATATTTCAGGTAATATACAGTACATGGCTCCTTTATTTCGGTATATCCCACATTTTGTGGCATGAAACACTGATATTCTAAATATCATTTGGCAATTAATAATCCCTACTGTAATTTCAGTATGAGATTATCCTACATTGTATCCGTATGCATGTGTGTGTGTTTGAAGTGGAATGGGAAGTTTTGTAATCAGTTTGTTGTGTGCACCTTCAGTTTCCCGATAGCAGTAGTGGGAGTGCCACAGGTCGTGTGAATACCCAAGATGGCTACTCGATACACTGCCGCTGTTTCCTCCCTTATAAAACAGCTTAAGCGGCCTCCGTAGTCTAGAGGTAACGTTCCCACCTCATGACTCGTAGTACGCGGGTTCAAATACCCGGCGGAGGCCGTCGAATTTTTAAGGGCGGAAAAATTCAGGGAACAAGTCCTCCGGGAGGGACTTTAAGCTGTGTGTCCCGTGTCGTAACTTTACGGCACGTAAAAGAACCTCATATCCCCAAAGGGGATCACTGAGCCAAATTCCAGGACGTTTCCCGCCCAACAATAGTCTCTAAGGCCTCTGATAGATGGGGGAAGCATTGTAGACACCGCTAAGCAAGTGGCCGAACTCGCTTGCTCGGCGGGACTGATGGTACGCACCATTTATCGGTAGGGTAAAGAGACTGGTAGAATATCATAAAGGGAAGCACAATAGATCAAACTGGTCGCGGTGCATGGGGAGACCCACCCTCTCTAAATTACTAAATAACTAGAAAACAGCTTCGGCCGCTCTAACTTCGTCAACAGGAACATGACACTTCACAGGCTGTACACAACCACAAAACTGCATTCGAAATAGAACAAATTAATTTTGTGATAAAAATACTTCCTTGAATAACAGATATTTGTGGGTCTTATCGAGGAGTCCCTTCAAATTTATGGACTCCTTAACTGTGTCATTCTTAACGCGCTTTATATTTCTGACCTGTATTCGGGAGGTATTCAGTTCGAATGTCAGCTGGGATAGAAACTGATTTGACTGAGGTTTTTCGTAACCTTCTTTACACTCCGCAGAAATATGTGGGGATATTGGCTGAAATTATGCTTCGGTAGCTCCCTCTCACTCCCTTTCACTCCCTTTCAACTTCTTTACTTACCAACATCTAGACATTCTGCATTCTGTAGCCTGAGTTGCTCGCAGTGTCGTTGAATGAAATACATGAAGAAACTTACTGTTATACAGAGGACCGCGCCATAGCTCAAGCGGTTAGTCGCTGGCTTCCCACCGCGGGTCCCGGGTTCGATCCTGGGTGTGGTCAAGTGGGATTGTGGTAGACAAAGTGGCGCTGGGGCAGGTTTTCTCCGAGTGCTTCGGTTTCCCCTGCCAATCTTCATTCCACCAATTCCTCCACAATCACCCTCACCTATCATCTGGGGCTGGTACAATAGGCCAGAAGTGGCCGCAGTACAAGGGACTTAGTCCCACCCCACTGGCAATAAGAAAATAATACTATTATACAATAACAACAAAAGAGATATATCGTATTCTCTCTTAGTACTCTGTTCCTGAACATGGATTTCTCTCAGAGTGAGAGGTTTACTAACACATATCATAAACAAACATCACGGTAAATGTTTCTGACAAAGCAATGGTTGTTCTTCTAACCAAAATTAAACCTCTGAATTTTATGGACTGAAACTTCATCACCGCATTCATATAGAATGGAATATTCTGCTTTTCTTTTTGTCCATTGGCGCTACAGCTCTCATTTGGGCCTAGACCTACCTCCATGAAACTCTCCGTTTCACTTCAGTTTCACTAGATCTTAGACATACGGTAGGACTCCTTGGGCGGGTGATCAGTTCGTCGCAAGGCCTCTACCTGTACACACACAAAAAAAAAGGAAAAACGCACACACACAAACTAAACATCCATGCCCTGAGTGGGATTCGAAGCCACGATCCCGGCTTCCGTGTGAGCCATTCTGCTGTTTAACTTCACGTTTGCTCTCAGTTTGCTCAGTTTCATTTCACGCGCTAATTATTGTACTGTACTCTAAACAAACATGTTTAGTTATGCCAGTAATAATGAGAGTTTTGGACTGTTATTCGTAATATGCAAAGTTAAATGGACTGTGTACGGGGTAAACACACTGGTGGTTTCTCAGTCCATGAATCAGAAACGATTCGGCACCAATTCTTATTGCATTTTCAAAATAAATAGAAAACGATAGAATATGTTCTATATATCTATTTTTATTTCATGCCAAATATTTGATGACTCAGAAAGATGTTTTATTCTGTTCTCCCCTATATTTGGCAGGCCAGTAATGGTTCCATCCCCTCTCACCTGTATTTCCTGTCCTCATCTCACTACTATCATTGATTTTTTCATTAAAATATGTAAAATTGCTTTCTCCTCTCTGCGTATCCGCCATCAGCCGTCCTGCTGCTAGTCATTAAAAACCTCTGAGCTAAAATCCCTTTGATCTTCCTTTCCATCAAATGTAATTAGCATATCATTTTGCATGCCGGCCTCTAGTATCTCAGTGGTAATCTTCTCCCGCCTTCCTCCCAACATCTTGCACAAAATTCACACAACTTTTTCTTTGGTTCGGAAAGACAATATGTTTCTTGATTTTTTTTGCATAATATTAGCAATCAGAATTACATTTGATTTTATAAGCTAATTTGCTGTATTTTTCTTCGTGACGTGGAGAGGGCTGATCCACCGAAAAGTCCTCGTTAACCCTCTCTCAGGTCGGCTGGCCAATGTTTCTTGAAATTAGTACTATTTCAGTGTAAGATAGTTAGGGAAGAGTTGTCCCACTGAAGAGAAGATTTAGTTAAAAAATATTGCTTTTAAATATGTTTGGATAAAACTGATATTTATTTTAAGAAATTTAATGCAAATTTAGGGATACAATGTTACATGTTAGATTGTTATGTACTCTGTATATAAGAGTGAGAAAAGTGAAGTAACATTTCTGGCCCTCTCTCACAGCAAGACAGGAAAGACACACCACACCAAAGAAAGATATGTCGCATTATATTTTCAGGAATATGGAAGCTTATCTTTTATGACATGTTAATTTTCGCTTGTTTGTCATCCCTCCCACATCTCCAAGTAGGCCTACAAGTTGTGTGAAAGCATTTTCTTTTGTTTTGTACTGTAGACATCTTACGTATCAACGTCAAATTTTGTATCGTAATATAAACAATAATCCAAATTTTCTGCACAGAACTGATCATCGTCAGACTACTGGAGTCCATCTGACAATTCTTTGTCTTCTTCTTTACTTTCTTACTTTTCCGTTCTTGGATTACAGCAGATTGCCTGAGCAGATTTCTTGTTCCCTACCCTTATTCTTTATGGTCTTTCAGCGAGGTTAATATCTGTGCAGAGCGCGTGTTTGTGTTATGTCTAAGTTTTGGAGGTAATTTAGGTACTGCGTTGATGTGACACAGATATTTTGGTTCGAAATACTTTCATTCCAGTACTCGGCATTAATCATTTATTACTGAAGGTTCAGAAGGTAATGAAATCGAGGTCTGAGCTTCTTGCCTGCCTTCGTCTGTTTATAGTTGTTGCATTTAGATATTCGTCAGAAATTGAGTAGAATTCCTCATATACGTCATTATAATTGAGCGAGAAAATTACTGTGCCTTTGAATGCAGAAGAAAACAATGACAACAGAGACCGCTGCTCCTCAAACGCTGCGAATTAGTTCACCTGCCTGGAACCTTGCGATCCGTCTTCCCGAATTATGAATCACCAATGATCTGACATGTGCCGGTCACGGTAGCCGAGCGGTCTAAGGCATGCACTGCCTTCGCTCGCTCGGAAGCCAGGATCGTGGGTTCGAATCCCACTTAGGGCATGGATGTTTGTGTGCGTTTTTCTGTGTTTGTGTACAGGTAGAGGCCTTGCGACGAGCTGATCACCAGCCCAAGGAGTCCTACCGAATGTGTAAGATCGAGAAAAACCGAAGTGAACGGAGTTCATGGAGGCCTAGGCCCACTGGGGCTGTAGTGCCAAGGAAAAAAATGATCTTACATTTTGTTTGTAATATTGTCTAAGTGGTTTGAAGAAAGATGGATCTAATGGCTCTGCTGCCTGTGCTGAATGATTTGTCAAACAATCATAACGCCATTGTCATTAAACATGAATATTTCTTTGGAGTATCCGTGAGGACAGTGGCCACTGTATGTAAAAACATTGGTTCGTGACCCGAGCTTGGGAAGGGAGCGCGTATACCTACCTCTCCTTCTGAATACTTCCGGACTCCACCACACCCGAGAGCTTCTAGATTGTTCATGAGACACCCAGCAAGCACGCCGGACAGAAGGCGATTGAGAATATGGTAGGTGTTTCCAGAATGTCTTTGCCAGGTCAAAAGTGTTGTGGAGTTATCGAGAGAGGAGAAATAGTAGATAAAAGTACAAAGTTGACGTCAAGATTTTAAGAAGCTACTAAACGTGAGACAGTGACCAAAACATGACGTAATGTAGTATGGCATAGGTAACAAATAGACAGTAGTTATAAGGGATAATTTGATTATTGCAATTAACATGTACATGAAAACTTTTGTAATCTGAATATATCCCAAGTTCTATAGACCGTAAGAAGTTAGTTATCTGTCGACCTCAACCTCTGATAAGACCGTCACAAACACACATGTTACGACTAGACAGAAGGGTTGAGAAGTATCTTGGTCCGGATTCAGAAGATCATATGACCACATATGGAACTGCTTACTACATCCTTGTATGTGTTAAGAAATGATACATTGAACTTAATTGTAAAATTTAAGCATGATATAAGAAGTAAGTAGTTAGTGTGTGGACAGAGGAGAAACCAACAAGACCTGCTCGAGTGTACATCCATTTTACTTGAAGATTTACTTATTCTATTTCTGAAAAGTCTAATTAAACTATTTTCTACATTTAATCTTCTTCATCCTTCGAACTCCTTCGACTCTAGTCAAGACAAACTCCTTATCCTACGAATTAATTGGAACTTTGTATAAGAAGATAATTATACGACGTCTTGTGGTGATGCCCCGAAGAGATCACCTCGGTTACGCGACAATGATAAATATCAGACTTTAATAACAGTGTAGTAATATTGCGAGCATTTTTTCTTCTTCCACGACCGAATGAGTGTACTAAATAATATCTTAACTATGGAGTTACAATTCTGTAGCGGTTTCATAGAACGGCTAAAATAATTTGACAGTAAATGCCCCAGAATATTCCGTATAAAATGCAAGCATGAAAGTCTGCAGCGCATTGGCATAATTTCTAATTATAAAAGGGAATTTTCAGAAAATATTCTGGAAACCACTACACGTTTTAGTTTACACGTAACTAATCAACACTGCGAAAATATACGACATATAACAGGTCTACTTAATAGTACTACGACGTGGTTTAAAAATCTTCGATTACTGTTGACCCTAACGAAAAATGATCTTCCTTCGGCACAGCTTGACGATTGCTCCCAAGTCCGAATGCATAAACAATTATGCTCTTTTGTTGTGTCTTCGCTCATATTTCACTTAATTTTTGATAAACTACGTAAGTTAGTAATCTGTAATATTAGATCAACCAATGTCATATTGTGCCTGAATTGTCTAGTAAAAATTTGTCACAATTTTTGCAGAGCTTACTGAGCAGATTATATTTTGGGAGCGCGTTACTACACCCCCTTGTCCTCAGGTTATATCGTCTACTTGTTACATCAGTGTCTTTAAAGCAGGGGCCAAGAAGGTGTCCTGGCCATTCTGACATGCAAATTTGCGTCACCCTGAACCGACAACGGTCTTGATTTTTACTTGACTGTTGCATTCCGCGAACTGTTGACACTAGGCTAACTAGATCCTTGAGTCAGCATTAAGATGCATATCTCCGTTCCACAAGTCGTAAAAAGTCACCTTATTTCTTTTTCCGAAAGCATTCTCTGTTTAAGGAATATACTGTACCGATCACAGTGGCCTCACTGTCTGAAGCCAGGTATTGATTGCGCGCGGCTGCCGCGCGAGGCAATATTCGTTGCTTTGCCTTGCAAAGTCGATACCATGTTGCCGCGCGCGAACTTGGTGCGTGTCGAGACAAATCGGAGCGGTTCTTTGTCCCGCGGCAAAGGGATTTAAATGTGCTTTGCTCTTTCAGTCGAGGTGGTCTTGTGGCGTTCCGGTGTTTCTTTCGCGGCAAAATGGAAAATGAAAAGTGTCTAGCTCTCATACAGTTTTATAAATATAAAGAGATGTTGTGGAATTCAAAAAGTGCTAATTACCATAACAAACGTATACGCGAGGACGCATGGAAAGACATAGGTGACGAAATGAAAATATGAGTTCAGGATTTAAAAAAGAACATGATAAGTTTATTGGCTTGTGCATAAGTAGTGGATTTGCGATGGGCTGATCACCCGTCCAAGGAGTCCTACCGACTTTTTATAGATTCAATCATCAGTAATCTGTCAAGACGACAGGTCCACAGTCTCCTCCAAAACAATTCCTCCATTTAATGCGATCCAGAGCTTTCTCCGTCAAATGAGAATATCCTCTTCTGTCCCCAAGGTCATCCAGCATCTTCTTACGTCTTCTTCCTCGTCTTCTGGTCACTTCTACCCGCCCCTCTAACTTTTCTTCAATAACTTCTTTAGAAGGCAGTTACTACGTAAGATATGGCCAATCCAATTAGCCTTCCGTTTTCTTATTTCGTGTAGGATATCCCTCTGCTCACTGACTCTAAATAACACTTCTTCATTTCTCACATAATCGGTCCAACTGATCTTCTCCATCCTTCTCCAACACCACATTTCGAAGCTTTCCAGGTGTTTCTGATCTACTGCCCTAAGTGTCCAAGTTTCAGCCCCATACAAAGCTATGCTCCAAATGTAGCATTTCACTAGTTTCTTTCTCAAATTTTAGTCCAATTTGCTGGTAAAAAGATTCTTCTTCTTACTAAATGCAGCTTTTGCCATGGCAATCCTACATTTAATTTCACATTGTATAGATTAAGAAACTGAAAAAGCGGCCAAAGTATGTCACCAAAATACTTTCCGGTGAGTAATGTTTCCCGGGTCCTGACGAAGCAAATCTTTTACAAATCCGGGACAGACGCCCTACTTCATGTTGCAAACGAAACCCAACAAACATAACTGGCATTGAGCTATTCCTACGTTTCATCTCCACATATTACTAAAAGAAACTTAACAGTCAGAGCAAACAGCTACATGCATATATTACTCAACTTTTCTCTGTGTTGTTTATATGTATAAAGTATGAATTGTGGAACGCTACTCTGAATGGAGAACGCAGAAGAAAAACAGCGACATAAACTCGACGATTCAATGCTTCAGCCTCGAAGCATTTCCATGAAACAGCTGTACCTGCTTGGCACTTTATGAATTATAGTGACCGGGGAAATTGTCTCATTGCGGCAAGTCCCAGAAATTAATTTATTTATTAAAATATCTCGTAATTATATAGTATTTAATGTTAATGTAAGTCTATTGTAATACAACATATCAATTCTGACACCAGTGTAACATGTTTAGGTTCGATTTTACTTTTGACACTAGTGTAAGGTGTTTTGCGACTGAAACTTGTTGGTAACGTGTGTAAGTCCAATCCCACTTCTATCACAAGTGTAACGTGTTTAGTTACTGAAGACACTGAAGACACGTCACAATATAATTCTAATTCTGATTATGTCAGTGTGCATGCCATGGGAGAGGCATGCATCAAGACTGAGGAAACAGGAATTGTGTACATAATTTTGGTTGTAAAACCTCAAAGGGAAGAAGAGATGTGTTATATACAAACATTGATGTATATCAAAATGGATCTTCAAGAAATATGGTGCGAATGTGGGGATTGGACTAAACTGACTCAAGATAGGTTCCAATAAAAAGCTCTGTAAGCACGGTAATGGAATTCCTAGTCCTTAAAACGTAGGTAATTTTTAGACTAGACGATTGAAAAGTATTCAAGGAATATGCCTGTTCACGCATAAAAATAGAGAAAACCGCTTTTCTTCCTAATCTCTTTGTGTATTATTTCTGCAAATGGTCCCACTCACTTCTCTAACTCCAGTATTCGGCTTCCTGTTACAAGTGCAGGATCTAGGCTTGTCTCTAATGATATCACTATCAAGGGAACTACTACAAGGCACTCTTCTTAACTGGGTAAGTCAACAAGGTACGATAGGAAATCCTAACGTGTTTGCACTTAACTGGCATTCGTTAAGGGGGACGCCACAGGCTATCCTGCTTTCGTAACTGTGGAAATGCAACAATGGAAGAGGAAGGAATTTCTACTATGTTGGAACAAGCTCCCATTATCAAAACACGTACCCTTGTTTAAATAAATTTAGTCTGGGTTTTGTCTTCACATCAGAGAGAAGACATGGTTTGTACAAACTACTGCATGATCTAACAAAATTTATCTCGTGCATTTAATTTTAAGAAAAGAAATAAGTAATTTATATGACATTATTTTTCCTTATTGCTAGTGGGGTGGGACTAAGTCCCTTGTACTGCGGCCACTTCTGGCCTATTGTACCAGCCCCAGATGGCAGGTAAGGGTGATTGTGGAGCGATTGGTGGAATGAAGACTGCCAGGGGAAACCGAAGTACTCGGAGAAAACCTGCCCAGCGCCACTTTGTCCACCACAAATCCCACTTGGCCAGACTCGAGATCGAACCCGAGCCGCCGCAGTAGGAAGCCAGCGACTAACTGCTTGAGCTATGGCGTGGCCTACAGGTAGCTAACAACAGTGTATTAGTAAACCTATAACTTTCATAAAACGAAAAAAAATAAAAAAACGTGACTGGAATAGAAATAAATGTTTATTTGAAAAGAATCCACGTAAGTTCCCGGAATAATGTTACCTTCTTCTCGTAGTTCATTCCTCCTGAATTCATAGCACATATTATAGCAGGATAACACAACAGCAAGCAAGAATTTTATTATATCAGTTTTGTACTTCTCTTTTTATTAAGATGCTCCTAATTCCGCCATGTGGCACCGCGACACGATCTGTAACACTGAACAACGTAAGTACTAAGTCGTAACGACAGGTTCTTCTGTGACACACTATATACATACTTATATCCTTAAAATGTATACGAAAGTATGTAAAACTGAATAAAAATAATTCTTTTGCAAGTATCCGTTTCATAATCTTTAAATGATTCTGAAACCGAAATGAATGACGTGCTCTTTGTGATACGTATGTGTCACTGCTAAAAGGCTGTATTCAGCAAATGCCAGTGCACTTTACAAGCGATGGAATATCCAACCTGACACAAAAAATTACTGAAATTTGTAACTATAAAAGGAAAGCATTTTAGTGATTCTCTAAGGGTCTGTAACAATGGCTGACTCACTGCAGTACATGATGGTTGTATGAATGAATATATCTGGCATAAACAAACGTTCTGGCAGTTGACAATACTCCATCAGGTGACTGTTGACACACGAGGGTTGTTCAAATGTAACCCGTTTGCGGCGCCGCTAGAGAACATTGCCTGCTGCCAGTGGTCACATGACACACGAGCAGGAGGGTAACAATACTCGTGCTTACAGAAACCGTAGTAATGCTGGCTTTCCCGAAGCACGACCCTTCCAACTAGGATGGACGTGCTGTCATTCAGTTCTTCGGTGCCTGGGGCTGATGCTGGCATTCAAGGTTCCTGACATCAGCATCAACGCATAGAACTACTGTGGTACCCGTCAACTCCTTCGTACGACTATCATGACAAAGCGGCCCATTCAACTTTGCCATAGAATATACCATTAGGAGGGTCCAAGAAAACCAGGCGAGACTGAAACTGAATGCGATACACCAGCTTTTGGTCTATGCTGATGTTGTAAATATATTGGGAGAGGACAAAAAAAACATAAGAAATAGAGTAGTCGTATTATTTTGTAATGCTAGTGGGGTGGGACTAAGTCCCTTATACTGCGGCCACTTTTGGCCTATTGTACCAGCCCCAGATGATAGGTGAGGGTGAATGTGGAGCAAGTGGTGAAATGAAGATTGGCAGGGGAAGCTGAAGTACTCGGAGAAAACCTGTCCCAGCGCCACTTTGTCCACCACAAATCCCAATTCACCAGACACGGGATCGAACCCGGGCCGCCGCGGTGGGAAGCCAGCGAATAACCACTTGAGCTATGGCACGGCCCTTGAGCAGTCCTAACTGATTCTAGTGAAGATGTTGGTTTAGAAACACAGAGAAAATTAAGTTGATGTGTCTGGCAGAACAACAAAGAATAATGATAGTTAATACTCATAGATTCCCTGAAAATATGAGAAAGTACAAATATGAGTATTTGGGAACGACTGTAATAAATCAAAATTTGATCCTTGGGAAAATAAAGGGCTGATTATACTGGCGCAATGTTTGCTACTACTCAGTTCGGAACCCGATAGCTTCTCGTCCGCTGTTTAAAAACGTAAGAATTAAAATATTCAAAACTATATTTTTGCCTCTAATTATGTATGGGAGTGAAACTTGGTCTCTGGCGTTAGGGAAAGACCTTAGACTGAGAATGTGCTGAAGACAATATTTGTACCGAAGAGGGATGAAATGGTAGGATTTAACATTTCACCGTGCTGCTTCTATACGCGATACACTTTTACCACTCACACTGAAGATACTTCAGCATATATGAAGAACAGTAAAATTATTAAAAACTGAATACATATTTCAATAAGTTACTCATAAAAGGCAATATAATAATTATAAACTTAAATGATGATGACCTACGAGGTCGAGGCATGTAGTGCTTTTCATTTTAAAAATGGACACTGCAGTTCCATCATCGGTTATTAATTAAATTAAATAAATGTCAATTTCATAATTGGATTCAATTATTTAAAATTTCGCATTCCAAATCTCTAACTTCTACATGGTGTCCAACATATTTCAGATAAAGGGCTCATGAATTCATGTACCCTGAACAAACTATGATATATGTCAGGGGATTCAAGGTTCAATTCCTCTCACTTCACTGCCCCCATCCAAGAGTTCTGTTTATACGATAAGACATTCATATGAACACAAGAACTCTTCCCAGCACTGATATCCCATCTGTGAATTCATAACACTAAAGCAAAAAATATCATCGACAAGAGATCTTCAGAAGTGAGGTGGAAAAATAACACTGATCCTTCCAGAATATTTCTGAATTAACTACATTGTGCAACTTAAAATTTATCAGCAAATTAAAACTATTATTTTCAATTTTTAATAAATTCCTATTTGAAACTGTAAGGAAAACGTGTGCTGGAAAAGGTACTTAGAGCTTCATAGTAATGGTATGAACGTACGCACTTTTTAAGATGCTGTATACTGTGCTGAATTGTCCCACATGTATGAAGCGCCTCATTGACATTTAGGGCTGTCAATATTTTTGCCGAAAACACTTCAGCACCTTCATGAGGATATTTTAAGCAGTTGAGGAAAAAGTTACGGTGACGTTCAGGGAAGTAGGCTTTGGAAGACGGGAGGGGAACAGAACTGTCTTAAAATGTTATCCAATGAGACGTGTGTTATTAGTGTTGTTAAATGTTAGAATTCAGCTATCAGTACCTTAGTTCTTGTCACTACTAGTAAAGTAAAAAAAGTAAAGCAAAGATGTCCCTGTAACAGGCCGTGGGGGCCCATATGGTTGTGAGATTTGAGGTTCCTACATTTTCTACACATAGATGGCAGTAAGGTTGTCAGCCCTACGCCCCGGCCGCCCTTTACCCCCAATAATATCCCTGGTACTCATTTCTGTTAGATGCTGAGTCGACCCCAGGGCCATAGTGCGGCCGGAAGGATTAGGTCAATTGAAGAAATCCGATGACCTCGTCGGGACTTGAACCCGCGACCTTCTGGCTTGTAGCATAGTGCCTCAACCAACTTCGCTACCGCGTGCCCCGTCCAGTTTCTCAATCACATCATGCTATTCGTAGGTGATGAAACATCGGCTGCATTTGTGAATGCTGAAACCAAAGAGCAGTTGAGGCAGTGGATGAACACACATTCACCAAACAAGCCGAAAAATTAACAAAAACACGCTGCCTGACAGAAGGGTGATGGTAACTGTTTTCTGAGACAGGAAAAGAGTACTGATGGTGGAATTCACGCAACAAGGGACCACAATAACGTCATAAGTGTATTGCAAAGCACAAAAAAACTCTCTGAGACCATCCAGAATAAAAGGCGTGGAATGCTGACATCCTGTGTAGTGTTCTTTCGTAATAATGCACGTCCGCATACAGATGTTCGCACTCGCCCATTCCTGGAGCATTTTAACTTGGAATTGTTTGACCTCCCACCTTACAGCCCTGATCTCACTCCGAGTGACTACTACCTGTTTACTTTCCTGAAGAACTGGTTGGGATCACAGCGCTTCAGCAATAATGAGAAGTTGATGGAAGGGGTCAAAAGGCAGCTGAGCTCACAGGTAGCAGACTTCCTTGACACAGACAAACAAAACTTATTTACCGATGCAAGTGCCTCGATTCCGGCAGAGACTACGCCGAGAAGTAGCTCAAGTATGTATATTTATTTCTTCTATATAATAGATTTTTTCTTGTTGCTTGTTTTGTTAACAGCTCATCGGAGGTTACTCTCCTAACAGCCCTCGTATTATATTTCACGATCTCCCGCGAAACCCTAGGGTCCCGGGGAACCCCGACTGAGAAAGGCTGCTCTAGGCTGACTTAAATAAGTCTGAGTCTTACGTTACGATAGCTGGTTAGTCGTCCAGTCTGTCTTGGAATAGAGCATCCATCTGGGGCTTACAACCAAATTTTTATTACTGTCAGACAGTAGCGGGTTTGTTGTTGTGGGGCGCTTTCCCTAACGAGAGGACTGGACTGTCCTATATAATTTCTGCCAGCCCTCGCCATCGCAGCCATTCTTTGACCCGAGTCTCGTGGGACTTGGCACAATATTTTACTATCTCTTATTCGAGAAATCCCTTTCGCCGCCTCCTACGACTCGCAGGGCTACGGACCCACAGAGAAAACTTCTTTCCACAATGTCTCTATTGTTGCTATCCGCGCGGAACGAATACAAAACACCGCTTCCAGCCGTACTTCCACTGCTTATGTAGTGTAGCGTGGCGTGGCGTGAGGTGTTCCATTCACGCATCACTCTCTAGACTTTAGGGAGTCTTGAGCCTGTAGCTAGCAGTTATGAGACACTCGTCGCAAAACGTCGCAAACAATCGCCCCTGTCAGAGGCGTGGGAGGCGAAGGAGACCCGTTTCTGTAAGTCGCTTCGTAGCAGCTCCGAGTCGTGATATAGACGACAGCCAGCGAGGACAGAAGCAGCTGAGTACGGAAGCTGAGGAATCTACGATATTAAAAGCCGTTACTGGACAACAGGTGAAGTCAGCAGACTGAGAAGTCTTAGTGCGTGCTGTAGTGTAATTCAGAGAGTGTGAATTAGTGATAGCGCTGTGATTAAATGTAGTTACGACTATAACGTCCAATAAATCCTATTACGAATCCAAACCGCGTCTATAATCACCCTTATCCCGTGACACTGTTTTCTTTCTTCGGTGATTGTCTGTAATTGCTTTTAACTTTTGGCAAACAAATAAATGAACTGAATTGAGTTACTGGAATACGTAGTAGTAAATAAATTCAAGACGATGTAATGATACTGAGATTTCTACCTAACAAGGCTGATGTAAAGCGTGTATTGATGTTTTGTGTTAGTCTATTTACGTCGGAACTCAAATATGCTCCTGCTGTCTGAAATTCTCTCACAAACACTGACTTCAGAAACTACAGCATATCCAGAGATCCTTTAAAAATCACCATTCATACATTATCATCTTTTTCTTGACAACTTTAAATTAAAAACTGTTTCCGAGAGAAGATTTTATTTGGAACAATATTTATAAGAAATGTTACACCTGCTCTTTATATTCCCGTAACTCTTAGAAACTGTTTCACGGCTTCGGTGAGGAACATTTCAGATTTTAATACCTCTTACACTTTGTTATGACATAATAAATTCCATTTTATTCCCTGCACCTTAGCCGCTAATAAACTCTATCAAAGTCAGTATGTTAGTCAGTCATTTATTTAACACTAACCTTCTGATTACTTTGATTAATTGACACTTACCATAGTGTTTTACATTCAGTGCTATTATAAAAGTATGGTATTGCAAAAGTACTTGCCTTGTGTGTGCTCTGCACTAAAATGTTGTTATATATACGTACTACTTTTAGCGCTCCACTTTTCGCCGTCTATGTGCAACGTCGGTTAATATTCTCCCGTTACTTTCTCTCTATTGTCATTATGTATTTCGCCTAACCGACCATCACCAGGCGTACAGGTTGTTGTGATGAAGGCACCTGCTGCTCGTTGTAATACTGTTCTGCTTTTCTTATGTAATTGCCTTGGGCTAATTCACGTTATGTGAATTAATGAGCTGTTAACATGCACGTGTTTGTCTTGTGGTTTTGTTGGTTAGTTTATTTGTCTTTGTTTCGACATGTGGCTGTCCTGAAAGCTTTTTATTTTTGAACGGAATTTTGTTTGGCGGTCAGGCATCATGGTCACTTGTGGTATTTGTGTATTTTCCTTTACTATATTATTATTATTATTTCTTGGTACTAAATCTACAATTGGCCATATAGCTGGTGAGTTAGTATATTAAAATTAAAAACATGAATCGTTATTGTTACCTGAGCTCTAAAACCACGGCCTGCATATGGGAAAATAATCGCCCGTTTCATGGTTGGCAATTTGAGCATTTCTGCAGTTCGGTATTACTGTACAAATTTTGTGGACTATGTCTCATTTAATTCAGCAAGCTTGTTGATGTTAGAAATCAATTGTAGACCTACCCTTCTTTTAAATGTTTCGTCAGTTCCAGCCTGGAAATATTATTAATGTAATGCAAGCTGCTATTGAAGGAAAGTAATATCTGGTAGGTGCACCTTTCCATGCGCCAACTTGCGAATAGTCAAGATTAACGTAATTTTGCGTAATAATGGTGGCTTGAGAGAACTGGGCTAATAGGGGCGTGGTATAAATGGAGCTATTCTGTCAGAAGTCATGGGTAGAAATAAGTACCACAACCGCCACCAGCAGCAACGGCTGAAAAAAAAATTCAATTTATTTAATGCTGTCTTTAATCATGGCGGTAGTGTCCATGCTGTTACAAAAATCCAATATTTTGGAAGGGTCAAAGCTGGGAGGGAAAACCGTAAGTTTCGCAATCCTTAATGTTATTTATTAACATGGGGTAAAATGATTCCCAGTCTTATGCATTAAACTACAGTACATTCTTCACCCCAGTCTTTGAAATATCTTTCTTACTTTTGTTTGTAAATAAGGCACACCCTTCGGCCATTTTGCAGTATGAGCACCAGCTTACGGCCAATGGAAATAGCAAGAATTTAAAAATTTTAATAAGATGGTACTTTTGAATTTCTAGAATTAGAGACTTCAGTAATTTTATTATTTATATACATCAAAGAATTATTAAAACCCCTACATTAAAGCACAGTTGTGTGTGGCTGCAAAATACACATGTCAATGGAATGTTCTGAATATATTATCATGTTGGGTGTATGTCACGCGACAAATAACTTTACGCCGTATTGAATGTAGCGGATTTACTGCACATTCGCTCTTACACTTATACAATCCACAATTTTACAACTACTGCCATCTGCAGTTTCACAAATATTTCAACTGCTCTCGGCGACTGCTAGACTTCTGCTGCACTCGGCGACTTCACGATCCGCACTGTGTCACTCCTGATCACACACTCTCACTCACATACTGCTCAGCCGGCATTTTATACCGTTCCCTGTTGCCTGTGTCAACAGTGGTGTCCAGTGTTACGTCATAGTAGGAAGTACTGTTACATCACCGTAGGGGAGGGGGGTAGAGTGTTGACTGGCCTGTTACCGTAGCAGCGGAAATTGCTCCGATGTTGTTACGTCACCTCGGGGGTGTGGGTATCATGCATAGCGCAAATACGTCACAATATATTACTTATGAAGCTAAGAAGAATTCATGGGACCATGCATATTTTCCCACATCAGAACTATGATCTCGGAATTAATAATACTCAAATTTAACTACATATTCATATTGTTTCAGTTTTCGCTGCCTTAAGTACTTTATTTTCCAGTCACGTATCTTATAAAATGTTGCATTTGACTTGTTGTAACTTACATCTCATGAATTGTCGTATATGCTCTTCGATCCCTGTTTATTTTACTCGTATACACACATACATAAGCACACAAGATGAAACTAAATGCTTTCACACGCTTTTCGTAACCTGAACCAGGGTTTCAAATAACTTTACATAGTGTACGATGTGTCCTGCGACGATTAGTTTTCAAAATACACGTCAGATAAAATGGCGCAAACTATCAAAAGATCAAATCACCGGCATCTCTGAGTTTCAATAGATATTCGAACCGATCTCCATCATTTTCAAGACAGACGAAAGTGCCCTGCACAGCGTTCTCTCGAACGCGCCTTAATATTGTGGCAGGTTGGTACCACCGGTTGTCACAGCTGCTTGAAATTTTTCCAGTAGATCTTCGATAGTCCTGGTAGGGACTGCAGGAAAAGTCAGGTCCCCTCATAGGAATAGAACCATCGAAGTTAGATACGGCGACAGAGGAGTCCGTGCAATCGGCCCTCGACCTCCAGTCTATCTTCCAGGGTAAGTTGTGTTCATCCACTACCAAATATCTTCCTCACACCGTACTGGAAATCCGTCGTGCTGAGTCCGCAATATATGCCTCATAGCTAGAGGCATAGTTTCAAGCAAACCCGGTAGAACAGGTTCCAGAAAGTCGCTGTGTCGTTGAGCAGTTGGCCTGTCAGGTAGCAGACAATGAACCAGACGCCTCCAGCCCAAACGCAGGCACCGTTGCTCACTTGATACCCACTTTCGTGAATAGCATGAGGATTGCCCCTTACCCAAGAGTGACTTAAGGTAAAAGTTGAAAAAACCCTCAAGCAAGAATCATATTTTGTTTCCCCACAGAATTTCATGTAAAAAGAGATCATATTCAGTGTGTTGAAGTCGTAGCCATTTTAAAAATTCCATCAATAAAGGATGATCGTCTTGAAATGGATGTGCGAGCTGAGAGTGGTGGTAGGGCTGCAGTTGCAGAAGTCATGAAGTACTTCGAGTACTTCCGGATGGGATAGCCCCATTGCTCGCTCGACATCGCATGATCATCTCCATGACACTTGTTCGGCAGCCGAAATTACGGTATCTACATTGGCTACCGTCCGTAGATTCTCTCGGCGATCTGCATTCACTTGTGTCGCGATTATTGCACCTAGTGTCTCACGAAGACGCTGATCCAGTTCTCGAAACACATTAACGGCTGGATGGCGTCGACAAGGATAACGTAGCGCGTATCCCCGTGCAGCAGTGCCACTTCAGCTGTTACGGGTACCGTGGGTTAAGTGCATGTAGCAGTACTAGACGTGTGGGTATTCTATGATTATCCCGTATAAATCGACCCCCTGCTCTGCACTGTGTCTTGAGCACATCTAACAGCTTGCTAGCTATCGTCACGACATGTAACATTGCTGAGAAATATGTTACAGCATTCGACGGTGAAGTGTGTTCCGAAAACTAAGCGTCTGAGAACACCCTCACTTGTGGCATTTCGTAACGATCTTATGTTTTACGGTGAGGAATTATCAGTACCACGCCCAACCCCCAAGCTGGAGGAACACATCTTGTCGGCTGTCCGCGACTGCTTATTCAATATATTCGCAGTTACCCTCCATATCTGAAGACCGTCTTCTCCATCCGCAACCCGAGGACGCGTCATGCCTTAGTGACAAGGGATCCACCTAACATGAACATATGTTTCATAATATTTTTTACCTTTTTAACAATGAATCACATTATGACAATCTTGTGTGAGCATTTAGTTTCTTCCTCTGTGTGTGTGCATGTGTTTCTAGACGCTCGCGAGCGTTTACACTCACGTCTAAGATTTATGAGGCTATATTTTGTTATCTAACGTACATATTAAAGAAGCAATTCACTGAAATTAAGTTTAACCTGAATGGTGACTATCTGTAAGTTTCCAAATGCATTCATTTCGAGGAATTGCAGATAAGAAACTTCAGCCTATCTTTGGGTTGTTTGTTATCAACAGTTGCAGTGGTCTGCTCTCTAAGATGGCTAGCTGCTCGGTATTCCAGGCGTAACTCACAAGAAGAGCTCGTGGAGCTTCACATTTGATGATTTTGGATGTCAAGAGGTGGGACCTCACCCACCAGTCCACTGCCAAAGACACAACACATGACCTCCGAGGTCACTTAACTTGACCTCACATGATCTCTGCTCGTGGCGTTATGTGAAAGTGCCGTGAAAGGACTTGACACTTTGCTGGCAAACTCAAAGAGCGGACCACCGCTACTGCTGTCATATCAGTAACTCCAGAGATATTCTTAAACCAGTTAACGGCTACATATCTGCCGTGTCGTGAAAAGTACGCACAGAGAAATTTACGAACAGAATTTTTTTAAATTGGACTTCATTTCAGTGAAATATTTCTTTAATAATGAAGCCTACAGCTTCTTAAAACTCTGAAGTAAGTCTGGGGATATTCTGTATAAATTCCCTCCCCTTCCAACCAACTCTACGACCTGCTCATATCACTGCGTTCCTAACAAACAAGTACTGCTACATGGTATTCCGGGTTTTATTTGTAAAATATTTGCTACGTGTAAATGCGATACAGATTAGGTTTTCCTTTCGCAATTTGATTCTACCTCTGGATTATAAAAGTGAAATGCAAAATATGACGGCAATAGGGCTTATGTCTCTTTCTGGTAATACCACAATTTGTTTATCAAGACATATTTATAAGCAATACGCAATTCCCGTCAAATATGTTCCCCTCCCTAAATCAGATGTTAAAAATGCAGAAATTCCTTAACAATAAATTTCTAGCAGATCTAGCAAAACAATGTGCTTTGAGGATATGAAAGTATGCAAAAAAAATATTCTGAACGTCAAATGGACGTCAAGTACTGCGCATTACTTTCTACTTCTTGTATTTCCAAATGTCTCTTGCATATTTATGGGGCACAGTGCCGCAGCTGTGTCCAGCTCAACCTAGGCTGCAATTATAGCACATCACCATGACGAAGAGAAATTTGTATTGTGTCAATAAGCTGGCTAATTTTCGTGTTCCATTGCAGATATTTCACAGAGGGAAAATTGATGCAGCAATGAATCAGTAAGTTTTAAGTTCACATATACTCCCCCCCCCCTCGTTGGTGTCTCCACCTTAGGGTGGTGAGGGGGTTTGAGTATGCCAAGGACCCTGAGAGCTATACCAGCGGTAGCGTAGCTACTGGCAGGGCCTCCCTTGCTGGACAGGTCAAAGGGTAGGCATCAGACGAAGAGAGACACCAAAAACCAAAAACTGATGCCGGAAGCAGCGTCATCAGCAGCGACTTGAAGCACAGAGCAAATGATGCTCGAGATGGTTCAAGTTCGTATAGCAACAGGCGTGACCAGAGTGGTTTGAACGGCTGTTGTACTGCGATGTGGAAAGCAAATGGAAAAACTACCACATTATCACTTTTCCTTGATAGTCTCTTTCCAAATACAGAGATACCATGTATGCGAGATGTTTTCTCTGGAGACAATACAAACCGGAGGGGCGGATAAAAGTGACCGGAAGACGAGGAGGAAGACGTAAGAAGATGCTGAATGACTTTGGGGACAGAAGAGGATATTTTTATTTGAAGGAGAAAGCTCGAGATCGCATTAAGCGGAGGAACTGTTTTGGAAGAGACTGTGGACCTGTCGTCTGACAGATTACTGATGATTCCTTTTTGAGGCTCTAATAATGACTCGGCCAATAAGGATATTCTCTCGCTTGTTTAAACCTGAAATCTCATTACAGAATTTACAGAATCCGCCACTGTATCACGCTGAAGTGGTTTGTGGAATGTTGAAAGGCAGTACGAGATTTTCTTTGGCTTTTTCTTTGACGGTGATGACTACTGAATCGTCAGATCTGGGAGTGTAAACCTTTATGCCCAGTTAATAATAGCCATATTTACGAAATCTTACATAATATTAGTATTAAATTTATAGTCGTGGAAAATGTAGAACCTTTCTGTTATGCCTGGAAAAGTGTACGCAGTCGGAATTTAGGCTAAGTGAAATTGTGCACCTTAATGGACAGTCAACGTCTGCACGAAAAAATCGAAAATATTCCAAATGCATAAAAATATGGCCACAAAATATGCTGAAGAGAAGCGAAGGTGTTGCAGATTGCATCGAAAATAACATATAGGCAATACAAGTAATCCGCCCACATGTCTCTTGTTTCTCATCCGATCAGTCAACCCAGTTTGGACAACTCTTCTGTCTGGACTCCCATTATTGCAGAAGAATTCATAAAACTACAAATCCGCCCAGGGTAGATTATGCGGAATATTTATGTTTTATATTCGCATTATACAGAAAGTGTGACTTTTTAGTGTTGGCTTCTATTTTGATAGTGCTTTGCATTTATAGACCCTGGCCGTGAAATAGTGCATGGCCATCAATACTGGGTATCATGTGTGTGGAGTCTTTATATTATTTGTAATGTTTGTCTTAGCTCTAGCTGAAGGTTTATGTTGTGTATGGTTTATAGGGGGAACGCTGTAGCGTGGGTGGTTGAGGAACTATATTATAAGCCGGAAGGTTGCGAGTTCAATTCACGATGAAGTCATTGGATTTTTCAATTAACCTAATCCTTCCAGTTGCACTATGGCCCTGGGGCCGACTCAGCCTCTAACATGAATGAGCACTAAGAACCTTCTTCCTGGTGGTAAAGGGCGGCCAGCTCGTAAGGCTGACAACCGCACCGTCATCTGTAATCCGATTGCCTAGAAAATGTGAGAGCCTCAATGTCTCATATTCCTATGGGCCTCTACGGTCTGTTACAGGGGTAGCTTTTCCTTTACCTTTTATGGTTTGTGTGTCCTATCTTGTGTTGGTGTTGGTGACCGGAGATAGGGACTAGCTCTATCTATTGGATCCAACTGCATACTCCTTCACCTGGAGGCAGAGACAGAATCAAATCTCCGAAACGATGCATTTTAAATTAAAACTCGGGAATGTGGATAATGTCGAAAAACTCAATAATTGCACATTATTTATAATTCGAAGTTCCTGCTAGCCTCGTCATGTAGGATTAATACTTCGAATGAAATAATGTCTGTATATTCAACAGAGCACATTCCGTTCTGAGTGTCAAAAAATGCAAAGCAATCCCACTTCAGTTGCATACATGTATGTGTATATTCATTGATTGTTTATTTAACGACGTCCTCAGTAACTTAAGCTATGGAGCGTCGAATGGTGTGTTGATAGTGAATAATTAATTGGAAAGGATATGGAGGGAAGTGGCCGTGGTTTGATGTAAGGTATTACCCTGGCATTTTCCTGGAGAACCTAAGGAATATCGTAAAAACCTCAGAACATTCGGTATCTGGGTCTGGATTCGAACAGGGTACCTCTCGAATGCAGATCAGAAGAGTTACCGCATGAGAGAATATTCCCGGTCGGAAGGAAGAATAAGCTATCTCGCATAGAGTTTGCTTTGACAATTTAGGATAGGGGTTTAAGTACAGGACTAAAACTCCTCACAGTAAGTAACTAGCATTTTATGAGATGGCAAAATGGAAGAAAATATATGGTAAAGAGAAGGCGAAAAAGGTTCCAAGGAGGCCTTGACGTAGATCATAGGACACTATCAAAATCTGAAACTGACTGAGCTCGTTCAGAAAGGGGGGGGGGTCCGTTGGCGGGAGTTGTGGTTTATTTTATAGCCATTTTATTTGTTGTTTATTTAAAGACGGTATTACTAGCTCAGACTGCATAGCGTCGAGTGAAAGCATGACTGAAGTATGAATTGAAATAATTGGGGAAAGAATTCTTCGTGGTGTAAACTGTAGTATTATTGCGACATTTACCCAGGCGGACTGAAGAAAACTACGATAGACTTCAGTCGGGAGAGCCAGTCTCCAGCCCATGCACACAAACAATCCTCTCGATTCTTTGGAATTATGTTTTTCTTTATCAACCAGTAACTGACAATCTTTACAGAAGGACCTGCAAGCAGAACTCAAACATTTACGTAAGAAAAATTATGTTAACGTAATTTAATTTTTGTATATAAATTTTCCACAAATGCCTTATATTGCAATTGGAGCTTACAAGTCAATCTGTATAAAAACATTTCTATTGATTTCCTGAACGGATATGGTGTAATCGAGGCGCAGATAAGAAAGAAAAGAAGGACTAAAGAAAGAAAGAAAGAAAAAGCATTACGCGAAAGACTGTCACACTGAACCAGACTTGGAATATTCCCACAAATATTAACGAAACCGATATCAGATACTTACGAGTAATAACCCTCCTTGTAATAACATGGTTTAATAGCATAAAATAATCTTAACTATAAAAACCTCATAACAATTTGCTCTGTGCCCATAATAATCGTCAATTCTTCTTCTTCTTCTTTCTTCTATTCTTGTTGCTCCCACTTGGAGCATAGGACATCCGTACTCAGGCAAGCTAAGGGACTCATACGAGGACCTTCCGCTAAAAGAGCCAAGGAACTGTTGAAGCTCAACAGGAACCAGCTACGATGGGTGGTAGGACTACTTACAGGACACTGTCACCTCAAAGGACACCTGTTCAAACTGGGACTAAGTGATAGTCCCACTTGTGAGAGGTGTCAGATTGAAAATGAAACAGCCACACACGTCCTGTGTGAATGTGAGGCTTTAGCTTCTTTAAGACTACGTCACTTGGGTCAGTACTTTATGGAACCAAGTGACTATTTCGACGCCCCCACGTCAAAAATCCTGAGCTTCATCCGAAGCGTGGGGTTGTTGAGGGAATAATTAAAAAAGGGGAAGCACAATGGACCACTGAGGTCTAAGTGCAAGGGCCGAGCAGGCCTACCTCTTCATACATACAATAGGACATCCGTCAAACGCTTGGTTTCACTTCAGTTTCTTAATCTAGGACAGTCAGTACGACTCTGGACGGGAGGTCACCCCGTCTGAAGGCCGCTACTTAATACAAACACAGAATAAACACAGACATCCATGCTTTGAGTGGGATTCGAGCCCATGATCCCAGTGTTCAAGCGGAAGAAGTCATTTCATGCCTAGACAGCGTGGCCACTCTGATTGGCCGTAAATTATTAATATGTCTTAATCCCTTTCTGCAGCTCAGTACGTCAGCTTAATCTGCCTTCGGATTTAGACATGAACAGTCTTTCGAGAATGCACTGAAGGCAATTCCTTAAAAAAAAAAAAGCTTCATTTTCGTCTACTTCAATTACCGTACAATCCATACGGCTGATGATACTGACATCACTAGCACCAGTGGCATTTGCTCTCTAATAATTTCAACTAGGCTTATCCACTGAATAAAAGGAAACGTAGGATCATTATGCCTGGCTGATTTAACAATTCGGGCTGAACATTTTTTTGTAATTGGATTCCATATGAAACCTAACATTTATTTCCATGACAGCATTCATTATATCTTCCTACCTAAACTAACAAAGGCTGTTGCATGCACAACGTCTCACGTCCATTCATGTGCAGAGTATCCTATTCATCCATCATCCAAGCGAGAGCTTAATGGACGTTTGAATTTCATTTTCACCTCCTTTCCTGCGTTATTTTTGTAAATAATATAATTACAGTATTTATTCTTGATCTACATTCGGTAGAGTTTAATTAGATTAACGTTCGATTATTGTGTTTTTGGACAGTATCCACCGTCCTGTTTTTGTTTAAAACACACAACGTTTCGGAGACTGGATTGTGTCTCTGCCTTCACCTCGAGCCTACTCAGTTGGGTTGGGCCAAATCGATAGAGCTAGTCCCTATCATCGGACACCAACACCAACAAAGACAGGATACTGTATTGCCCTGTACTGCACTGTACTGTATAAACCAAGCACACCATACGAGTAAACCATCGACAAGAATTAAAACATTAAAATCATTTCAAAAAACTCCACATACATCATTTCCCCAAATCAATTAATGTCAAATGATCCAGTCGAAGATAGTTCTTATAATCCGAAGGCGATATCACTAGCTCCTCCTCGTATTTCAACAGGGCCCGCTTTTTTGTGCCCTATTATAGACGGTAATTTTCTACGCCTCTTTTGTTTTGTTCCTCTTTCGACAGCAACAACAATCGCTACGCGTGCTGCATCAATCATTTTGTACATACGTGGCTGTCAATACAATACGAAATGAAGGCTGCTCACTCTGGTGGCAAACAAAGACACTACAGATACTGAACATTCGTTGCCCATCCGACCTCGACCGGCAATTCCTCTCGTCACAGCCACTGCAACTGTGAACGAAAACTTTTGCACATCTAGACGCAGGTTAACGAGGTTAATTTGTCCATGTGCTTAATTAATTAATCATCAAACCATAAAGGCGTATGGGGAAGTAGAAGCATAGTTCCACCATTCCTGACGTCGGTTACTGAAACTTTACTTACAGGGGAAGAGCTTCCCGGTACCAATTGGATAGGAGACTGGGTGGGAAACAGAGGCGGTCTCGGCGCTCTGGAGTAGGGAAAAACTTTTAGACCTTGCCTGAAATCGAACCCCAACCGTCCATCTCGTAGCCCGTTGCCATACCCACTGAGCTATCCCAGCTCCAGAACCAGAGTTCTGCCTACAACAAAATGACAGCATATAATGCAGAAGAAAATTTAATTTCAAGAACCCGTAATTTCTTCATAAGATAACAGCAAAATTTCATTTTGAAAATAATTTTCTTGAGAAGTAAATGAGACAAATTATCATGGAGACAGCGAACCGTGGAACTCGGGACGTAGGGTAGGTGAGATACAGAGTAAGAGAACGGGATAGAATTCTGTTATTTCGTTTCCAGGTAACAATCCTGATACATTGGCACCCTCCCCTTTCACATGAAAACAATCCGTCAACAAGCTGATAATTTTAAGATTTAGCAGCGTGGAATCTTACAATAATTCATAAACAGACTCAGATGCCTGACGGAACTAGTAATCTGTACCTCGAAGAATGTGGAGAGAGGCGGAAACAAAGAGAAATGGGAATGAAACTCGTAAGGAAAGAGAAACACCAGGTCTTGACAAAGTATCAAGATGGGATAGGACATAACCAGACGTTTTACACTGTCGTATGTACTGAAGGGCTTAGTGGCTGAGCCGAGTGTGAACTAAGCCTGGCTTTTTCTAATATCCTGGTGCAGGTGTGCGACACTGCACATGCGCAGGACTCGTGTAGACCTGAAGGAATTATGAAGAGCTTCTGGTTCGTTTCTAATAACCAGACGCACTAAAAAGCTAACCAACCTGTAATTCCTCGTTATACAATATTCCTCCAGCAAGTAACATTTAATTAACAACAAATAAAGTTTGGGAATCCAAATATCTGTTACCTTAAACCCAGGCTTAACTCCTGCCACTAAACTCTATCTCAGCCAGCTGAAATTTGTACTCATTCTACCTTACCTTACCAAATATTTTTAAAATTATCTCCTTCGCCTACACATGGATAACATAAGCCACTCTCAATGCAGAACGGAACAAGGGACCGCCTGACGATCTTGCAGTTCAATGTTGTAACAGTGTCACGGGCTTTCACACAATCTCTGAAGAAGTATCCAAGGCAATGTTTTCGTGAGAAGTGTCTGTAAAACAGTGTTCAGTGCATTTTGCGGCGTAGGAAGTAGAAACCTTATACATCGACACTGCTCCGTGTCACACAAAAATGCTTTGTGAGAAAAATTCTAGTTTTCAATATTAAAGCAGACCATACATGCAACTGCCACTGTGAATTAAAGGGTTCAATGATAAAAATTTGCTAAATTTGGGCTTTATTAACAGTTTCGATTTAAACTCTCTGATTTTCCTGCCTTCTAAACTCAAACGTGACGGTAGTAGACTGGATTCCCTGAGGCGGAAGGCTGTAAAATCCACCTGCTTTCTTAAGCAGGAGATGATACACTTTGTGTAAGCAACCTCGCTGTAGGAAATTCCTATGTAAGGCTGTCTGAATTTTCCACCTGCCTATGAATATCGGAACAGTGATAAAAATAGAATCTAGTAACTCTATAATGACGACGTAACGGTATACATCATTAAATTCTGATGACGCGGCTTCGTTCCTGTAGTCGATGGAATGTATAATTCGTAATTATGCCGTGCCGTCCATTCCAACACTTGCACCAGCAGTGGTAAAATCGCTGGGCGCGCGAATTCCGGAAATAAATGAATGAACATCGAGAAATGAAGGTTCATCATTGTAAATATCACATTGTCTTCTGGAAGAAATCGATGGTTAATGTTGGAGAATAGGCAGAGAATTATGGGAGATATTCACCGAAAAGACCTCAAGAAAGCTCAGATATTCATACTCGGGCTTATCACTGTCGAATTAAATTTCGAGTGACTTCACTTCAAAATCGTGGCGGGAGAGGTGGCACTGGGCCAGGACACTCTCCTACTGTCTTCAGATTTCTACCTCTAAGCATTTTTCCACCACTTAACCGTACCCCTATAGTCGCCTGCTGAGATATACGATAGCCCTGCACATCCGAGTAGGGAATTCAAGTTTGCAGCAAATGGAGTCGAAAGGGAGAAGGCCCGGATGGTAATGAGGCCTGCCGCTCGACTGTAATAGCGCCAGACAGGATGTGTAACAGCTCACTAGAATTAACGTTACAATAAAACTCCGTGATTTGAGTCCGCAAGCGAACTATACCGACCGAACGACCGCCGCTTGTCGACGAATTTTAGTGCCAATTTTAGCGGATGGGGTTGCGTGGTCAGCGCAACGAATCCCCACGGCCGTTAATTTCGGTTTTCTAGACCGCAGCCGCTATTTCCTTGACATAGCTCCTTAATTATCATCACGAAGCTGAGTGAACCTTACTATAAATTACGTGTATGTTAATTATGAACAATGAAGTACAAGCTATAAGTTGTAAGTAAGGAGTAAGTAGCTATATTTTTGCATTCAGAAAGTGACATAAGCTCATTCTTGCTATGTGGGCAGGAATTTGCTAAACTTCCGGAAATTTTAGCTGTTCGAGCTACGGCGGTATGCCTTTGGAAATCTGAGACTTGACAGCAAGTGCAAGCTACAGAACTCAAAAGCGGGAGGGCCGCAGCCCCATGTCAAGCTGGTTATATACCACGAAACTGTCGAAGGTGTCGTTGAGTCTCTAAGAAGCAGAATCGAGCAACAAGTCAATATCGTTGGGAAATGTAAATTTCTGGTAAACTCTCAAATTTTGAACTGGACCACTAATGCATAGGGAGGAGCTACATTTTGGAAGTTTGGGCTCGAAGATGCTCGCTATTCATGAGAACTCTTTCATAAAATTCTGAATTGTACGGACACAAAACTGTTTCACGTCATCACCGACCAACCAGTGCATTGTTATGTTTATGCCAGACCACGTAAGTTCCCAGAAACTGGAGTGGTACAGTAATAAATATAGTGTTAAGAAATGATCAAATAAACCGGTGTTAAGAAGAGAACTGTAAGGCTTACTTTTGACTTTATCCATCGTCTGTTATATATAAGACAAAAAAACACAACATTTCGGAGACTGGATCTGTCTCCGTCCTCAGGTGGATGGGGCAGAATAGACCTACTCAGTTGGGCCCGTTAGAAAGAGCTAGTCTCAATCAATAAGCCTTACAGTTCTGTACAGCATACACCATCGTTAGAATCCTTTCAAGTCTATCGGTGTAAAGAAGTAACTCATTTGATATTAAAAACACGGCAGTCAATAAATAAAATATTGTACGCACTGGATTGGTGTTAGTGCAAAGTAGTTAGCATCAGTGTCTTCCCGTCCTGCCGAAATGAGGCCTATAGGCCCTTGATACTATATATCAGCTCTACAAATCGCCAGGTAGATCCACTTGACACCGATAACTCACCTGTCCGGATACCCTTCCTGTTGTAAGCTACTCACTTAGGCTTACTGACGCCCAGAAATCCTCCTTACCTTCCCAATATCTACCCGTTCTACAACGAGGTGCGGAAGGTGGCCGGAGCAGCAACTAAGAAGAGGTCGGGAGGCGGCCGCAGCGCTATGTGAGAATCAGCATAGAACGGGGAGTATACAATTAGGCGACGAAACAACGGGGGTCGATTGCAGACTGCGGTTTCTCGTTCACTCAAGCAGTTGTGCCTAAACCTTACGGCACTCACTTACGATGAATGCATTCAGCTGGCATAATCGACTGAAAGGGCGGAGATATGAATAATTAGTGTACAGGAACCTTAGGGACATAAGCAAGGGGAATAAGGAGTAGTGAGAATAAAGGTAGATGATGTTACAAATTACAGGAGTATGAAAGTAACAGAATGACTGCAAGTGATGGCAGCAGAATCATTGGTTAGATATTGCATTGTAAACATTTGTACGGTGTTATAAACGTGTTGTCGCACTATTATTTTGGAACAGACTGATCTAATCAAGTCCTTATGAGAACAGACTGCAGAGTAGCTGTAAACTATCCGCACCCACGCAATCAAGGTACACGGCGTGAGACTCATGGGAATTGCCTGCAACCCACATTTCCTAGCGCCCATGAAGTCCATGCCGTTAAGGTTAGCTTTATACGAATACTAACAAGCGACCTAGAGTAAAATAGCTGTAACCCACACTTCTATCTTGGATATTAGGCTTAAGGTAGTCGAACTGGGGTATAACTGTGAGTGATGGCAGAGTCAAGCTACCGATGTGAGCTTAGCAAGGGCAAGTCAAGGATACACCACGGACTGCACGAGGAGAAGTAGAGATGCGAAACCCAGACGGAAGCTGTGGAGGGCACAGCTGTTGCCACTACGTGTAACAAAACCTTTTCTTGATGTTGCAACTTACAGAACAGCGTTCCTTAACCGATAAAAGGCGTCCCACTGGTGAAATCTGACGATCGGTTGAGTGGGACGTGAGATCTCGAAAGTAAGAACTTAGAATATATTTCCTGAAAAAGAAGCGTTTTCTTTTTTACTATAGAGAGACTGTGGTTTCTGACAAAGTGATCAGTCGAATGCAAGATGTTAAAGGCTGAAAATTATAGAGCAGAAATTGCTAAAATACGACCAAATTACACAAAGTTCCCTTCTCCCATAACTCTGATGACAAACCAACGTTATCATGTTGGATTTGAAGCTACACAGTCTCTGCAGCTAATAAAAAGTAGTTAAAAATACAAGTTTCATTCATTTTATGTTTGACGATATTCTACGGTTTAAAATCGGACATTTTAGCAGCGAGGTTCATAAAGATGGTCACTACTGTCACAATTACTATAACTTTCTGAAAGTAGGATTGCTCCATGATATTTCTGTGTAATTACATGCCACCATATTATCTGAGGAACTTCTCCTTCTTCCGATCCCAGGAAATTTCTCCTAATTTTCATTTATCAAAACTAGTCCCCCTCCTCTAGACGTCACCAGATTATCTCTCCGTGTATTCATTCATCATTAAACGCCAATCCATCCCCCCCAAAAAAATTAAGGACCGCGGTTTGAAATAAACTATTCTTACCATTTTAACGTCTTCGCTTCCACAGTGCTCCTATCAGGAGTGGGCGAAGATTTTGGGCATTCTAAAAAGAAAGTTATGCTGTTTCTTCTAAAATGAATTTCTCATTTCACCCAAGACCGGCTTTCCCACCCAACTTCTTTTATTCTTTGAAATTTTAAGATGCTATTTAGTTTTTTGCTCACTACGTTTCTTCTTCATCAAGATGAGTAGCTAATTATATTAAAATTGTTTGAAGCTTTTCTTCCAAAACTGCTAACACGGGACTTGCCACAATTGCTTCCTCTATTAGAATCCTTACTGAATATTCTACAGGAATATATCGTCTTCTTTTGGGTAAGTCATCAATTCTTGTTCCGAAAACTTTATTCTGACAAATCCTTCTAAAGTTTGGCTTCAAGAGTTTTTCCTCATGAGTAAGTACTTGTGAACTTTTACGTTTTCTTTTATACATGTCACTCTGATCTATAACCACTCCAAGCAGCAATATAAATAAAGTTTGTACGGACGCCAGACAGCTCTCTGCGTCAGTTTTTATTAATTTCACGAGACTGAAATAATGCTAAATTCTGCTTCGACATGACACAAAATTATAACGTATATTACGGCTTGGGATGGCTGTATTGCTTGTGCCCCTCTTCAGATTCAAGCATGTATAATTTTTTCCGATCCACATAGCTTTGTGTTGGGCAAACCTGAATCCCGCCTAGTGTGCTCAAGATCCTTTAGTTATTTCACTTCGCGGTACTATATGACGAATGATGAACAAGCAATCAGCCACATGTGACACACTAGTACCCACAGTCATGTCTTCAGCGTCGTTGTTTGATAGCGGCTTCCAACGGCGACGTTTCCTTTCCTCTGGGTTCCCGAACTGGCCCCGGCCTCAGCTACCAGCTTCTAACAGTAACATCTCACAACGGCTGAGTCCCAGCAGTTCTCTAGTCATAGTCAGTGTCAGAGTTACTTTACGACGGGCAGTTACTGCCAATCACTTCGTCTTGGCGTCAAGCTCCTTAAGGCTCAGGACCACATTTTTTTTTTAACTGAGCCCTTGCAATCATAGTCCTTACGTAACCTTCTCTCTGGTGTAAGGAGCATAGCATATTACTGAAAAAACGATTTTCCACTGTATGCAAGTCCTTTGTCAGTCCAGGTTTTGGAAATCAGATCATGTCTGTCTTACTCGTCTTATGTTACAACGGCAACTTAGTCACTTGAACGGTCGTATGCTTGTCCGCCGACAAGTTTAGGCCTCTTATATTTTCTGTCTGGCTTCGCTTTTTCTTGGCGCCAACCCTGTGAGGATCACGATAGAGATCGTTTCTTTTTGCAACTGAAACTTTGCGGTCATAATCCTTATGAACCGTCTCCTCTGACAAGGGGATGGGTTTGTCACTTACAAGTAGGCTTCGCCTTTGTCAAATGTACGTATCGCACATATAGCATAGATATGCATGGTTATGGAGAATGTCTTCTCTTCCTAAGACAGACGTAAGTCATTAAGAGGTCCTGCTTATAACACCTCGGCACGGACCGCGTAGAAAACACTGCTTCCAATTATCTCATTTTTGCGGAGACTTTACTTAGCAACGGCTGTTGTATAGTTGATTATTTCTCGGTCGTTCCATAACGATGTGTCTACTCGTATTTGCCACATTGATCCCTCCTTAACGCTAATCGTCCGAATAGCCTACAGGCGCAGCAAAATTTCTTCTCATATGAGGGCTGTGCTTCTGACGTCTCTTCTTTCGTTCGGAGCGGGCCGACCCCTCCACAGTGTCCAGTTACTCACTTCCCGTATCCCAGTCGAAGACACAACTATTCGCCTTTCGATCTCCAGTTGTACTGTCTTCTTGAACATCCTACGGATAGCCTCGCCTTCCTCAGACATAGCTGCTGCCTTGCCCCCCGGTACTTTATTTCGTTGTTGCATTCCGGACCCTTCCGTCGTCCCTTCTCGATCGTCGGTCTTTCATGACTGCGGCTCTTACGCCGTGCAGGAACGGTACGGTCCCTCGTTGGGTCCTAAGTTGCTCCGGTAATCACCATGGCGGAGACTTAATTACAGACTTCCTGTTGCTCCGCCACGGGCTCTAATTTTTCCTGATCCACCTCCGGATCTGTGGTCTCCACCTCTTTCATGTCAGTGTTAATTTCGGCCTCCCACGGTCCTGGCCTCTGCTTTTTCAAGAGAGGCCTCGAACATGGCCTTTATTTCTTCTTGACAGGTCCACATTTTATTTAGAAAGAATTCAACCTTCTTGTTGTTTAACTTCTATCTTGGCTTAAGTCCTTTCTTGGATGATTTCCACCTCGGTCAGCATTTCTTCCCGGTTGGTTTCCACCTTCTCCTGACTGGCCTGTGCCACGACTTCAACCTTCCCATGACGACTATCAGAATTTCGAAATCCGCCATAATTATCCGTCTCCTGGTTTCAAATCTGGCGGTGCACAATTCACAACTCAATTCAATCACACTTCTGACGCCAATTTCTTCTTCTAAATATTTGTAATTATATCTGAGCATTTCAGTTATATGTCATGTAATATGACAAACTCTGTATTCTATACCATAGTTTATTTGGAGTCTGTAAGCTCCAGATACAAACTTCAATTACAGCGACTGCTGTTTCGTGTTCCTTTTCTCTACCACTTTCAACTAAAAACTCCCGTTGGATTAGCAGCTACATGCTTAATAACTTTATTCATTCGTCTTCTTGGTTGATAGAAGCCGCACAGAAAGCAACAACAATCTAAACATCTGCAGTGGCAACATGCAGCAGCTGTGATGCATAACAGCAGCAGTACAAGCAGGATCATCGTGAGTACTTGATGACGGTGAATGGAATTGAAAACGCCCCCCGTTAGGTTTAATCCCTGTCATTTATGTTGCATGTCATAGAAATTTATCTGATGCGGGGATATTTACTTTTTAGGGAAATTAAGAGGAGATTGAACTCTGGTAATGCTTGCTACCATTCAGTCCAGAATCTTTTGCCTTCTCGTCTGCTGTCAAAAAACATAAAAATTAGAATATACAAAACTATAATTTTGCCAGTGGTTCTGTATGGGTGTGAAACTTGGTCTCTGACGTTAAGGGAGGAACATAGACTGAGGGTGTTTGAGAACAGGGTGATGAGGAGAATATTTGGGCCGAAGAGAGATGAAGTGACGGGAGGTTGGAGAAAACTGCATAATGAGGAGTTTCATAACTTGTACTCTTCTCCAGGTATAGTTAGAATGATCAAGTCAAGGAGGATGAAGTGGGCAGGGCATGTAGCATGAATGGAGGAGAGGAGGAATGGTTATAGGATATTGGTGGGAAAGCCAGAAGGAGAGAGACCACTGGGAAGACCAAGGCGTAGGTGGGTGGACAATATTAGAATGGATCTTAGAGAGAGGATGGGATGGTATTAATTGGATTGATCTGGCTCAGGATATGGACCAGTGGAGAGCTCTTGTGAACACGGTAATTAACCTTATGGTTCCATAAAATGCTGGGAAATTCTTGAGTAGCTGCAGAATTGGCGGCTCCTCCAGAAGAGCTCAGCTTCAAGAGTAAGTAAGTTTTTATTTCATTTGAACTGTCACTGTAGAGTCTCTAATTCCCATTCGTTTAAGTCCAAATATAAAGAGTCAATATCACTTTCCTTTAAAATTTTCCCGTCATCTCTTGAACATGAAGCATCAACATAAGTGACAAAATTCTCAGCAGATCCAAACCTGCTTTATAAGAAGGACGTCCGTATTTCAGAAGACACATAGTCACATACATGGTCAAGTGTAAATAGACACAGAGCTTGGGCTGATTTGATACTAGGTATCACGTGACAATACGAACACGGAGGATGGCTTCTATCTAAGCAAGTCGTGGAAACCTCGCCTCTGCTCCCTGAAAGGCATTAGGAAGCCTCCCATATAGGATTCTGTAGGTACGTTCTCCCAAGCACCACATAGGTCCGTGCTCACACTCTTCAGAGCACCCATCAGCCCTAAGCTTATCCTTCCTCTCTCGGGCTTCCGCCACCTATCCCCCACCGCATGCCCACGACCCACGTACCCGAATTCTCCCTCATCCTTCTCGGCTCTTTACCCACCACACAAGAATTCTCTCCCTCGTGTTTCTCAGATTTTCAATGAACATTTTTATTTGTATATAAATTATGCCCCCCAAACTCATGGTGTTCACCTGGCCCTCTTTGCGGACGACACCTGTCTGTATGCGACAGATCGCAAGGAGGGTTTTATTGTTAGAAAACTCCAGCGGGGTCTCAGCTTAATGGAGACCTGGTGTGAGCGCTGGAATATAAAAATTAATGAAGATAAGACTCAGGGGGTCTACTCTCGTGGTCGTCGACCGCCTGAGTCTTGTCTTACTCTAAATGGAAGACATATTCCATTTGTAAATAGTGACTCAGGCGATCTACAGTTCTATAAGTCTTAGTCCCAGGGAATGAAATTTAAATAGACGGACGGAACATCCGCTTAGTAAATAATATGTATTATCTTGGTGTCAAATTCGATAGGAGGATGTCACGGAGGCTATATATAGAAAGAATAGCAGCCAAGGCCTTAGTCACGTACATAAGGACCTATTCCCTGATGTAAAACCTGAAGTTTTATCGCCGCCTAAAGTCGATAAAAACTCAGGCTATCAACGTTCCCTGAAACGTCAGTACGTTTAATCAGATGACAAGGTCGATGGCTCGAGAAGACGCTATCAATTTATACCGCATTGAAAGTGAGTACTTATGTTCTAATATTATACTTATCCTCTACAGCACTAACTAGGTCAGTAATACCACGTAACCTACGCCTGGCCCATCTAAGTTTTCGTAGCGGAAACACCTGCAGAACAGAGTTCTCTATGCTACTGGCAAGACTGACACTGATTTGCACATGGTTCTCAAAATCCCTTACGTGCAAGATTATGTAATTAAATTATGCAGAAAACAAAGAGAAGTCATCAAGAATCATCAAAGTCCAAATGTACGATGGGGTACCCAAAAGAAACCGAACTAATTTTTTTGTGGGCAGAGCTTTTGTAGTACCGCGTTTTGCCGCTATGAGCACATAGAGCTAACATTCCTGAGTCGATAAGCCGACTACCGTTGCATCAGAAGGAAGGACTAGTTTCGGCAGAGTTTATAGTGACAACTGTTTTGTGTGATCGTCGTTTTTGCAATGGCTGATTTTCGTGAACAGCGTGCGGTGGTGAAATTCTGCTTTTTGCTTGGGAAAAGTGGAACAGAAACTCTTGAAATGTTAAAAACGGCGTACAAGGACGATGCTATGAGGAAAACTCAAGTGTTTGAGTGGTTTTCCCGTTTCAAAAATGGTGAAATGTCAATTGATGACAAACCTCGTTCTGGTCGTCCTTCCATGGCCCGAACACATGAAAATGTTGAAAAAATTCGTGAAATCATCAAGGAAGATCGACGACGGACCATTGAAGAAATTGTGGAGCTGTCGGGAGTGACTTGGAGCTCAGTTCAGCGAATTTTGACAGAAGATTTGGGAATGAAAAGGGTGGCTGCGAAATTCGTGCCACGACTGCTGACTGCTGAACAAAAACAAGGTCGCGTGGAAGCATGCTGTGCTTTGAAAGAAGAGTCGCGAAATGATCAAAATTTTTTTCAGCGTTTTGCTGATGTTGCTGAGGCGAAGGAAAAAAACGACGGAGGCGCTGTCAAGCATCTCAAAAGATGAATTTAGACAATGTTTTGAAAAATGGAATAAAAGACTAGACAAGTGTATTAGTGTAAGTGGAGAGTACTTTGAAGGGGATTGAAGGTTTGTGCTTAAAATTTGAATAAATAAGTTAAAAAAATAAGTTCGGTTTCTTTTGGGTACCCCCTCGTACGTGAAATTTGACAAGGAGAAGCCACGCATGAGAAATGTAAGAGGTTTAAACTTTGCTGCGGTCAGGCCTACGATACTTCTAGTGACTAAACATTGTTTCTGAGTTGTTACTCGTAAATAAGCTAAGTATAACCTGCTACAAAAGCCTGCATTGACAGATCTCCTCCCTACATACTGAATAAATGTTATGTATTAGAGTGCGGTAAGAGTGTATGTAGTTTGTGTATGTGTGTACATTCCCGTAGTGTGTATGTAACTACGGACGGGGTTTGGATTGGTGAATAGATTTATAGACCACCTATACACACGATTCGGAACTACGAGCAATCATCGCATTTCACAAATCACCACTGCACATGCTAATCCTTCTTCCAGCCTGCTGTGTCTTCAGCAGAATCTTATATTTAGAGTAAATTTTCCATATAAACCGAGTGGATCCTCAAACACACACACACACATACACCTATCTGTCTAGAGTGTGTTCAGTGCCCCACATTAACATAAACATTCAATATATAAAACTCAGCAAGAAAACTATCATGTTATCCGATAGATAAAAATCCAATTCAATATAGTATATAATATAGCACATAGTATTCATAGTGTATATATAATACACCGGTTTGGCTTATAAAGACATGTGATATTAATCAAGCTACAACTGTACATCAATACACCAAAAAGAAAAGAAAATTACTTAGAGCTAAAGCCAACAATAGTTAAATAAAACATGTCAAAATAAAGAACTTACGTCAAATTATGCAAAAAAAAGCAATAGCTACTCTAAATTGTTAATGGTAGAATTACTTTTGTGACAACCTATGTTTATCATACATGTAAATAATTTATTTTTAGCGTTGTCTTTGCTTATTGACGATGGCCAGTACCAGCAGCAACATGTAACAGCTTTATATTGTATTAAACTTGTTGCTCTTGACGGACGTTACTACTCATTCATATATTAAAAAGTGTGACGACTCAGAATGTCTCTTTTAAGGATATTTAAGAAAAATGAGTTTCTGAACATGGCCTTGATTGAGCTAATTCAAGATCGGGTACAGTCCATACTGTGTTAGCAGTGCTCACCAACTTGCGAGTACGAAATGCTTTTGAACCGAATGTCTTACACCATTTGAAAGAAATATGACACTAACCCACATCCTTAACCAGTTCAAATTGTTACACGCCACAAAACCTAAACTATTTGTATTTTCCAGTCCAAGTCTTAATTCTTAAATATCTTTTAACTGTATCACGCTTTTCTTTTGAATTTATAAATTATTTGCTTTATGAGTGTGTTCGTATTTAATATTGCAGCCACGGCAATTAAAAGATACTTTAATTTAAAGAAACGGTTTTCACAGTGCGCCATATTCAACAGAAACATGAGCTGTGCATCATACTGTGACGTGTACACCCGTTGCTAGGCAGTGACTCGGTAAGCACGCGGTAAATACGCCCAAACAAAAGAGAGGCTGTTTTCTGCGTGGTCTGCGCCGCGACCGTTGCTATGCAATGGTGCGGTAAACACGCCTACAACAATATAGGATAATAGAAGACGGTGCTTTATGTGGAGTCCGTGCAAAGTAATTGTAAAGAAGAATTAAACTGAGCAGTTGTGTTTCGAGACCCCAGCCTGCCGGGATATGAACTTTGGAGCAGAGGAATTGAATTGAGTCGAGTTTTCGGAGTTGGAAGTTGCAGAACAATGACAAGAAAAGAATTAGGCTGTGAAAAAAAGATTCCATGTGTGATTTCAAGTGGCAGTGAGACTGCTACAAAACCGTTGTCTGGATAAGACTAGCGAAGAATGAGAACCCTAGTGAGTGTGCAATGGTGAACAGTAACGCATGTAGATCAGTAAGAGCGGCGTGTTACCTGTAGCCCGAACTCTGTTAATGTAGACGGTGTCAATAAATCCAATCACCCAAACAAGAACCCGTCTTATAAACAACGCAAAAACCGCTACACGTGACAATGCCTAAGGATAGGAACACACACAGCGACATCGGTCGTACGACGTCCGTACTGTTCATGCTGCATCAAGTAGTAGAATATAAAGTGTAGTCTTAGCTTTCATACGTGACGTCGTGCGATATCTACCGTTCGACAGTCGGAGAGCAAAGAAATGTATTTGATCGCTCTAGTGTGAAAAGGGGGTAGTAGGGCAAAAAATATCGTACGACATCGGTCGTACGACGTCCGTACGGTTCATGTCGCATCAAGAAGTAAAATATAAAGTGTAGTCTTAGCTTTCATATGTGACGACATGTACATTACCGTACGACAGTCGGAGAGCAGTCGGATCAAACCACGACTTCGTCTCGCCTTTGATTGATTCGATGTACCCAGTGCACTCTTTCCTTCTTCCTCCACTCCTCTTTTCGGCGTCGGTGAAAATACCACATAGCAAGTACGCGCTCTCTTTCCATCTTTCATTGTTCCTTCATCAAAACTGCGATTCGATGAGGATAAAGTCGCTCTAGTGTGAAAAGGAGGTCGTACGGCTAAAAAAAAATCGTATGACATTTTTCTGTACAACCGATGTTGCTGTGTGCTGGAAAGCAGTACGTGTTTTTCTTTCCGAACACAATTCTATCGCCAATGTAATTACTACAATGCAAACTTCGATAGTTTATAATCTGAACTGTGTGAGTTCTATCCAGGGCATTAATCAACTCTTTTTGGTGGGAGATGTACACGTACTGCAAACAAGAGTTCTTCTAGTTAAATGTATAGGTTTGAATATAAAAACACTGAACATGTCTCATAGATTCAGAATAACAGTTTAATCAAATTTCTGTCAGCTGAATACACAGACGCTTATCATGGTGTTCGCGCAGTCTAAGGCATGAATCGTCTTCACTCGCTCGAAAGCTGGGATCGTGGGTTCGAATCCCACTCGAGGTATGGATGTCTGTGTATGCGTTTATTTTGTGTTTGTGTTGTACTCTGTGTATGTAGCGGCCTTGCAATGGGCTGATCCCCCATCCAAGCAGTCCCACAGGCTGTGTAAAAAAAGATTACAAAATTGAAGAAGATGCCAGGGTCTAACAAAGGACTCTAGATCAATTGATGAATGAATGAATAAACCGGTACCCAGTTTCCCACAACGCCAGCTTTAATCGTAAATTGGTTGGACACAAATACGAACAGAGAAGCCCATAAATCATAATTTTGTGAAAACTTTGTTTGCAGTTTTAAAGGATTACACTGGAGTTTGTTGTAAGTTGCATATGATAGCAATAGCTTGGGGAGGGATCGATTTCGGTCCCGAGGTTACGTACCTCAGTGCAACTAAGTGTCAATTAAGTCTCAATTACCAGTGGATACCACATGTTGTTAGCATGTTTAACTTGATTTGCAGTAGTAAAATTTTCCTTTCAATATCAAGCTTATTGTATAGGCCATTACAATTAGTTAGTAAGAAGTTCTCAGAAGAGAATAAGAAACATTTCCTACATTGGCTTCAGTCTTTATGGTGAAGCACAAATAAATACAAATTATTAATAAAGTAATTTATTGTTGAGTAATAATATATTGTAAAGGACAAATGATAATATAAGTAAACCGTAATATTTCATGTGCAGTTTGAAATTGGATGTCCCATATTTTCGATGTAATTTCAGATTCACAGACTTGAAAAGGAAAAAAAATATCACCTAAAATGTATATTTCTATTTGTTTCATTCGGGCATTAAAAACTTTATAAAACTGAGAAAACGTGTGTGGATACGTTTGTAAGAATAGATACAAAGCGTCTATTATTTACTCTCTGAATTTAACCATAATTTGACTTGATCGAATGTATTAGTGTAGTGAATTCATCAAGTTTCACGTTACTAGCACTTCCACTGCTGCAACACCACCCTCCATGGAATTAAAATCGAAGATGCTTAAATATATACTAGTATGCGGTGTAATGGGAATACAATTTATACACGATATAAAGACAAGAAGTTCTGGGAAGAACTAATCCCAACGTTTCTTGGATACGACACGGATTGCATAGAAGTCGACGCCTTCGACAACATTTCGTTGACGAGCGAATATCTTTACCCAGTTGTTACCTAGCAATTAGGCCGCGCCATAGCTCAAGCGGTTAGTCGCTGGCTTCCCATCGCGGCGGCTCTGGTTCGATTCCGGGTCTGGTCAAGTGGGATTTGTGGTGGACAAAGTGGCGCTAGGACAGGTTTCCTCCGAGTACTTCGGTTTCCCCTGCCAATCTTCATTCCACCAATTGCACCACAATCACCCTCACCTATCATCTTGGGCCGGTACGATAGGCCAGAAGTGACCGCAGTACAAGGGACTTAGTCCCACCCCACTAGCAATAAAAGAAATACCTAGCAACGGCAACAGGAAACAAAGGCAGACCCAATGACACATGCGTCCAACAATTCTTCTATTTCTGGATTATTTTTTTCCGCGGGAACGTGTTTATCGAACCGTTGCCTAGCACTGAAAGGAGGAACATGCTTTAGTGAGCCTTTGGCTAGAAACGATAAGAGGGATACACAGACACATAAGACTGACGGGAGGAATTTATGAAGTATGTAGTTGAGATGGGCTCGGGTTCCATAATATAACTTTTGATATTATAAATTCAACTATACGTCAGTCTTAAAGTTTAAAAAAAATGATTCTGAAAACTCGTCCTCTGTATGTGACATGCCTTCCGCTGTAACACTGCTCCACTGCATTATCTAGAAGTGAAACTGCCCCGAACACCCCCCCCCCNTCTCATCCCACAGTGCTTCCACAGCCTGTTTCATTCTTCTTCCACATGACGGCTTCTCTGTGTTAGAAACGGGAAGTTTCGTTAAACTACTAATTTTTTAAAACTGTTTATTCTGTCTGTTGTTTGAATAGTGAGAATACTCATGTAAATATAAGTAAAGAAAATTCTCAGCTGGTATTGACCATTTCGCTGATGTTACAGTAACAGAAATTAGTTTCCACGCAATAACCGTTAATAAAGCAAATTCTATCAGAATTAATTTGAGTCATTATTGAATTTGTGTAATTTATTACATTTCTTCAAGCTTCTATTTGATAAGTGCGCTTAAATCACATTGAAATTTTCGCATTCATTTCAATCAGCACTAGTGGTACGCGGTAGGGTAGTTGGCTAAGGCACTATTCAACAAGCCTGAAGGTCGTTGGTTCGAATCCAAATGAGGTGGATTTTTTAATTTACTTAATCCTTGCAGCCTCGTTATGGCTCTGGTTTCGACTCAGCCTCTATCAGAAATGTGAATCAGGAATCTTCCTGGGGTGTAAAGGGCGACCGGCGCCGATTTTCTAGAAAATGTGGGAGCTCCAACCTCTCACAACCCTATGGGCCTCCACGGCCTGTTACAGGGGTAATTAACAAACAGCATTGACTTATGTAGGATATGAGGTTGCTACAGCGGTGGTTACGATGTATTATATCTTGTGGGATATAACGCCGTGTAGTTCGTTGAAAGTCAACCGAAGTTTCGGAGGAACATGTCGCTTCCATTTTCAGGGTCGAAGAGTAAGGCAAACGACAAACCAGCGTGAAGGGAATGGCTAGCCGAGCAACCAGAAGGGCATAGGAATAGTTTGCTGTTGGCATTCGCTAACACAGACAATCTCGTTTCCAGACGCCATTCGCTCCCATGGTCATGTTTTTATTCAGTGCCATGAACATTATGTATTTCGAAAATGGGGCCTCATCTTCGATGTGAGAAGAAGTTGCTCCTGCAAGGTATGTGACACTTCCGTCGTGCCGTAACGAGTCAAGCCGCACTCAGAGCGTCAGGGTAGTGTTATAAAGAGACTTACGGACTTTAAGGGTGTATGGTACTCACCTAATTGAGAAAAAAATCCTAGTCCAGAAACAATGCCTGCAGATATGGACGATGTTTGTGTGCTCTCGACAACCGATGTTCTACATGGCTCCCATGCATTTCAAAACAGCCTTCAGCTATTCGTCCAACACAGATGCGCACTCTAATCTCCTGATGGCAGTCTCTACTCGTTGTTGCACCACATCTAAGTAACTGGTCGGCACTGAATACACTACGATAAGGTTTTAGGTGTTTCCACAGACAAACATCTATAGGCTTAAGGCCAGCGGATCGTGCAGATGACTTGACTCGGCCTCCACGTCCTATCCATTCCTCACTAAAGCCTGGTTCAGGTGTTGTCTGAAAATACAGAAGAATAAGACGGTGTCCTATCATGCATGAACCATATGTGTGGTTAAAAACACACACAAAAATTCTGGGAGAAATTAATTGCCTATTTCCCTTGATAAAACATGGACTGCATAGAAAATGGCCCTTCCAATAATTCTTCTATTATTGCGGGTGAATTTGTTGCCGCGGTAAAGCCTTTACCGAGAGATTGCCTAAAATCGATAGAGCGATTTTTACCGAACCCTTGCCTAGCAACGATAAGGGGATACATATGGACACACAGACTGATGGGAGAGATTTATGAAGTATGCCGTTTATATTGGCTCAGGTGCCATGATATACACACCAATATTCAGAACGATTGGTACAGCCATTCAAAAGTTGATAAGGGATGATATATACACACAGGGAGCATGGTGATCGCATAAGCTTAATTTTATTTTTTCCAAAAATATGGAAAGTAGGCTAAAAACTGTACCTGTTAGTCTATTAGGTAATACAACTAGTCCTTAGAGCTAATCATCTAAAATGTATACCCAGACCATGACTAGCCCATATCTCAGGAGGCACTAATTTGTTGAAATATGTTCACTGGAACCTTTTCCTCATTTAAGTAAGAAGTGACCCCCTTAAATCCTGTAACTATTTTTAACACTCTCCATGTATTCCTTTCAGAAAATATTAGTCTTCTAAACATGCTGCCTTTACAGTGCACATTCTGAATATTTTTAACTCCTATTTGCCCTTCACAATTCACTCGTCGTGTTCTGTAACATTATGTTGCTTGTGACATATTGCAAGGCGACCAGCTGCCAGTGTAAATATACAAGGGAGTTATATATCGTGTTACATGGGATTTGCTGCAGCCTTAGGAAGTACGTGTTTCCCAGGCCAGCTATCGCCAGGTGCTGTCTGAAGAACTGGTGATTCTGTTGCACCAAGTGTCCGTCCACAACAACAGCCTGCTTCGTATTACGGGAAGGGGAAAATGGAATAACACACAATGCAGCCATTAGTGGTCTTCGTCGACGGCATAATAAGGGGCAGTTTGCCGGATTTTAATATGTTTTAATCAGAAAATTGGTAGTACTTAGTAATAAACATTACAGGATTCGCCTTGAATGGGCTCAACATGAGATGCCGATAGTGTGCTTCTAGTCCGATTTACTAACACTTGAAACACAATATGATATTAACTAACATTATGGAGGAAACCCTATCCTGAGAACTAGTTGTCGCTAAGCTAATCATGAAATGTATCAACATTTGTAAAGCCCTGGTTTCTTAGTGTAAGAATTTATCAGCCACACCTCCTAAAACCGAAGGTGGAGAATCGTCACTTGTGGGCTTTCGATTGGTTGTTCAATACTCGTATATTTCCAGCCAACTTCCTAACTGGAATCCATTTCCTCCAACTCCACCCTCATCTTGCACCATCTCATCGCGACTAGGGGCCCACTTAAAGTTGGAAAAGAAATTAAATTCCCCAAATTAATACTTTTTAAGAGTTCGAGTTTGCAAGNGTGTCGCAGAAACCGATGTTGCTATAACCAAGTTTTACTGTACTTAGAGAAGAGTCAGCCATTAATAGAAAAACTGACCACAATGGACAGCATATAAATAAACGTATACATCATACCGAGGAGCCGAGATAGCGCAGTCGGTATAGCGACTGGCTACGGGCTAGACGACCGAGGGATCGGAGTTCGAGTCCCGGTAGGGTAAAAGATTTTCTCTTCTCCACGTCGCCCAGACCGGTTCTGGGGTCCACTTAACCTCCTATCCATCGGGAACCGAGGGTTCTTTCCCCGGAAGTAAAGTGGCCGGGGCGTGAAGCTGACCACTCACCTCCAGCTAGTACCGAGGTCAAGAAAGTGTGGATCTTTACATCCACTCCCCCATACATCTTCATAGGGTAGTGCTTAATTAGTTAAGCACACGGACAACTTTATACATCACACGGAACTCGCAAACGGAGGTACGATTTATATAATTGTTCCTTGCTCATGTATACACTACATCATAAGTAAAGAAAACTGAGGTATACTTCCACGTATATTTAACCTCGGCACTAGAAGGAGGTGAGTGAGAAAATTCATGCTCCAGCCGCTCTACCCCCAGAGAAACCCCCGTTACCCATTTGGTTGGAAGCTGGCTGGACCTCAGAACCAGTCTGGAAGCTGTGAAAATATGATCTATAACAAATACCGAGTATCGAACCTCAGTTCCTCTTTCATCCAGTCTTTAAGCCCTGTCTCTATAACGACTGGGCTATCTCATCTGATACAAGACGCTATAGCCATATGCAGGATTTGAAACTTGTAGATATAAAATATCTCCCCGTACAATATAAGATTTGATAAGATCGTATTACTGTGTCAGAGGACGCATTCTTAACATGCAGACATGCAAGCTTAGCGGCTGCTTGTAAGTAAACTGAAAAATTTCGAACAGTTTTCATGTTGCTGTCATTTCCTTATGAGGGTGCCTTTATAAAAACATATTAAATAACACAGAGAAATAAATATTTTAATGGATACTCGGGGCAATATTCGAATATATGGAATGTCTCCTCATTATGTGCAACATTTTATGATGTGTTTTCTGGACATCAGAATAAATAAATAGGTTTATACGAATAGGCAGCATGATGGCCTAACTTAAAAAGTTACAGGTGCTGTAATACAAACTTCCACTGTTACATATTAAATATTTGCTGAATTTAACTTGTAATGTATAACAAGAGAACAAGAACATATCGATAACTTCTTTATTTACACCGTTACAAGACGAGCCCGAAACAGTCTCAGTGTACATGAATAAATAACTCAGCTCTGCCTGAAAAGAAATGAGCGTATTCCTTAATGCACATGTGAATTTCCGAATGCGATGCCACAGTCCACGCCAATGCCAACCGTAGTGACAATGTGACGTCATGAGCTGGTGTCTTATAATTATTATGAACTTTGAATTAACGACCTTACGTTATATATCGTCATGTGTTAGTGACTAGACACAGGGGTTGGATTGATAATTGGATTCAATGGACATATAAATCATCACTACAAATAACTATAGGGGTGAGGGCACACCAAGGAAACTGGCAACTGCAACGCAACCGCAATTTCCGAGAAATGTCGTCGATTTCAAGCAGGCGACTGGTTTCCAGATTAGCAGGAGCACCCTGAGGAAACTTACGCTTGATTAGTTGCTCGCATCATCTTAAGTGGGTTCGTTCGTCCTACCTACTGCATGGTTGTATTTTTAATTTCGTGCACTTTCTGCAATGGAAGAAAATAATACTGATCCTGTAGTAATATGGCGGTAGTTCAGAACGGTTGAGACGGCGTGAAAAGGAAGGACGACTACCATAAGGGAAATATTGTGATTTAATTAATTTGTTTTAATTAAGGCCAATTTATTTTAATCTGAAAATATCGCGTTCACACGCGATACGAAATTTTGACATACAATACAACAATTTTAGCAAGATATAAAATACCTGATGACGGCCATATACGTGGTGGAGTCATTAAGTTCGTGGAATGTGGTTTTATCGCATCATGTTATAAGGTATTCACATACACTTACGCAGATCCACATCGGCCCTCAAAATAGTTGCCGTTGGCCGCTATGCATGTCCGCCAACGTTGATATAGCTGCCGAAAACACTGCTGAAACATATTGGCAGTAAATTCCCGTATGACGCTTTGCGGCCATTCCACGAACTTATTGACTGTGGTAGTATAGTCAGCTTCATGTAATGTGGAAGAAGGGTAATTATACGTGTACAGTAAGTTGCATTTAAGAAGGACCATATGTGAAATAAATGCTACATTAATGCAACAGGATTATTAGGAAAAGAAACATTGGGTGCCTCAGTTCTACTGTGAAAATTTAAACTGAGGAGCTTATATTTATTTCGAAAGAACTTAACCTGGATCCAGACTCTTCGTCTCGTGAGAAATTCTTTCCGAAGCCAAATCTATTTAGTCCTGCCTAGCATAGTCTGAGTGGCGTTTGTCATACGTACCAGGCTCTTGCTCATTTAACTGCAGAAAAGCAATATTAGCAGCTTCGTCAACCTTTCGCGAAATCTTAAGAAACAAACGAATAACTGACGCTCGTTATAGAACAGCTGACACTAGGAAACCACGCGGCAACGCAACTGTAAGAAGACTGGCATGCTCAGTTACCTGGAACTTGAGTTTCTCAGTCTTTCCGCGAGTTGCGTTGCCGTTTCTTCAATTTGTGCTGTTCCACTAAGTAACATGTGTTCAACTCAGGCTAATAACAGTTCTCGGAAACTGTGGTTGCATTGCGGTTTCCAGTTTCCTTGGTGTGCCTTCTTCCTTACAGTGTGACTGATTTACGCTCTACAGATCATTACAACTACAGCTCGTATAAAGTCCTTTGTTTGTTATTCTGTCGTCAGGACTCGGTGCTATATAACGGCTGCTAACAATGCAACTCAAGACTCACTCGACTTGGGTGCTAACAATGCAACTCACAACTCAAGACTGTCTGGCAGTCTGGTAAATTGTCCTCGCCAGGACAGTCAGTGGCGTCAGTGGTCTGAAAGCTTCCTGATCCGTCAGACAGTAAAATATGGCCATGTGTGTGGTTCAGAACCAAGAATCAGTGTGTTTCCAAGGCACAGTATCAATTAAGCAGTCAGTCACACAGTCAGTCAACATAATCAATCTTGATTTCGAGTAAAAATAACGGTGAGAAAATTCGCAGTTAACATGTAAACCATAACCATGATTTAATTTCATAATGAGTTTCTGTGGAAGTTTTCATTCGAGATTTCGAACAATGATAGCCATAGAACAGGAGCAGGTAAGGACTCACTTCTCAGCACTACGCAAAACGTGTGCCTAGTTCTGTGTAAAACAGTGAAATGGTGAACTAAACAGGAATGACAGCAGGGGCGGCCCGTGTATAGGCACTGCGGAACTGCAGCGCCCCCAATTTCCACTTGATATTATCGATAACATTTATATAATGAGTCCTTTCTTCTTTAATTCTTTCTTTATACTTGTACAATACAATATATAATCCTTAAGCTTAATGTCAGTAGCCAAATCTTTGTATGGAACTGTGCGCTTCTGGAGCAGCACCCCCACTAATTTTACCTACGAGCCGCCACTGAATGACAGAAAAGAAAATAAACGCTGTAAGTAGAAGACAAATAGATAAATTTTCTTTTACGAAGTTTAGATTTAAATTCAGAGTGAATTAATGAACATCTTAAATGAATTGTAAATATCTGCTAGAAGTTATGTGTGAAATGCAATTTCTTCTGAGAAAAGAATAAGGATGAACGAAGGCAACTTCAACCGAATTTAAAGATAATTATAATGTAAACAGAGGATATAACAAATTAGATGTAAAATTTATATTAAAACGGGCGATTAATACCTTGAAGAGATTCGGTCTAACGACACTGCACATAGCACGTTCTCACATATGGCCAACTTTGAATTCATTGGAATCGAACTCGATTGCTGCTTGACAAGACTATCGCTGGTTACTCAATACCGAACAACAAGAAATTCGACAGATCAACGAAGCCAGATTCTCATAAGCGATTGACCTTGATTATGTCTCGTTGGAAATGAAAATGGAATGTTTTCCTGTAGATCAATGTTTGCCACAGATTGTACAAAGTAAAACATGTGCTATTATATTTAAGCATCCTGTTGCTCTCCATATGATAAGTGATATAATGATACAAATTCCGTCCCAAGTGCAAACAATATATTATGTGTCCTTGATCTTGCTCCTCTACACTAAATGTTTCGGCCTCAGACGACCATCATCAGGTGTATAACACTCACGTTGCTGTCACACTGCACCCAGCCCAAAATTTAACATTTAAAACACTTTCCTTGTTATTATCAACATCTACTTCGTTACACGTGTAAAGAATAACAGCGGCACACACACAGGAAGACTACACAGGATGACACATATACAGTGTGGAAACAAGAACTAGCCGCTGCAGCACTTTAGACATAGAGCGAGTAACCCTAACAATTTTAAATTTAAAATTTAAAGAAAATATCTAAAAGATTTTAAAATTAGAACTAAAGACTTTATAGTGCTACTACAGGAACGTCAAAATTAACGTGTTTAAAATAATCTGCAAACCAGACAGATATCAACGAAGTAGATGTTGATAATAACAAGGAAAGTGCTTTAAATGTTAAATTTTGGGCTGGGTGCAGTGTGACAGCAACGTGAGTGTTATACACCTGATGATGGTCGTCTGAGGCCGAAACATTTAGTGTAGAGGAGCAAGATCAAGGACACATAATATATTGTTTGCACTTGGGACGGAATTTGTATCATTATATCATTTATAAAACATGTACGTAATTGTTCAGTAAACATCTTTACACCGGCAGCAGTATGCTGGCAGAGCTTCAGAAAAATTAACTGATGCTAGGGACAATTTTGAAGGAAACTGGAGTTGAGAGTGGAAAATGTGAATGTCTGCTTGTCTTTCATCTTTTTCGTCTCCCGCATCAAGCACTGGAACACGCAGTCGTCATGGTGCTCCTTGCAACAGTGGATAGCAGAACTTCAGTTACAAAAGTAACTTATGATGCAGAACAACAGACCTTTGGTCACGCATTTGTAAAGTAAATTTTGTTAAGAAAAAAATGTTATCTTCAATAATTAAAGCGAAAGTAGACTAAGAATGTAATTTTACAGGAGAAAAAATTACTTATGCCATTCCAGTAGCAGGACGTAACAGTTGTTTTCATGCCAAAGGAGATGAGTCGCTGGTTTCCCACGTTCGATCCAAGGTCAAGTCATATGGGATTTCTATTAGACAAACTGGAAATGGGGCAGGTATTCTCCGAGCACTTTAGTTTACCCTGCCAATTCTCTGTGACAGGTTTACTCCGAGTACTTTATTTTACCCTACCAATTCTCATTTCACCGAATGCTCTGTATTCGTCATCAACGGCCAGTGAAATAGGTCCATTATTGTCCGTCGTACCAAGTACGTTCAATTAACCCATGAATTAAAATATAGAATTACAGTAAATGCTCAAAAGTTTGGCCTTGCAATGCCACAACGGGATTGAAATGGTTTGGGGACACTTCCATACATGAGAGACATGTTTCGTCCTATATCAAGGGAGATTGTTACCAACGTCTATTTCAAAATACCCTTAACAAATTGACGGTAAAAATGACCATTGAGTCTACGAAAGAGTCGGCAGCAATTACGTTGCAAACATTAATTGGGAACTGCTGTTTATATCCGGACTGAATTGTGTATGTGGGTTTCGTCACTTTGAATGTGAATGCCAAGTAACTTTAGTATGCCCTTTCTTATGGAGTCTGTTTCATTTTGAAGGGTATTTCGCTGTTAAGGAAGTGATCTGCACCATATTACTGAAGCAACCACTGGCAAAATTATTTTACGTGAGAGAAAATAACACGAACTTGAACACGTACTCGTTACAAATTGTAGAGATACCTCAACGTACTGTCATGCTGCCCACATATTCGGCTTCCCTCTATTCGAGGAACACTGGTACGAGGATTCTAATCTGCGCGTCTCATTATGAGCTTTGCCATTGTTCGGACACTTCTCCGTCTTCGGTGGCCTACCGCAGAACGGCGAACAGTACCGGTCTCTCTACTGTGATCATCAATGGCGTGAAATGTAAGTGGGCTTTGAGGTATACACTGAAGATAACTCTCTTCGAACTATCTTACAGCTTCTGCACTAGTACCGTGGCTTTATCTTGTGTATTCCCTGAAAGTGGAGCTGTTTTAAGAACATACTTACTAAGCAACGACGACGCTGAAAGAGCCACTGAAAATGAACTTCTCGCGTCACATTCTAATATACTAACACCCTAAACGTGACGACTGTGTACTTCGTTGACGGATGAGAAAGGTTTTAGTGACGAAGCACAAGCAGCTATTCACATCTTCAAGACCCAACTCCAGTTTCCTTCAAAAGAATCCCTATCATAAAGAGTACTTTTGTAGCCAAAAGTTCTACTCTTTGACTGTTGCCGGGAACAACTTCGAATGTTTCTAGTTCTTTACAGAAATATTTCCGGGACCATATTTTTATAAAATATTTCCATCGTGTTGGGCCAAAACACTAATTTCTGGAACAGTCTGTGAAAAAGTATTCCGTCTGAAATAAATATGCACCAAGTTCACTGAAGTATGGAAATAAATAAATTTTGAAAATACGTTTACTCCAAACTGGTGTACACCTCTTCGCCCTTGTAAACCTGTAAAATGAAGAGTTGAAAGTTGAAGGCGGAGATGATTTTGACATCGGTACATGCCTGATACTTCTGCATATGAAGACTATGGAGAAGAATATTAAACACAAATAACTATTCGTATGTGTAACAAACAGATATAATTTGTTTACGTAAGTGGCTTGTTCGAAGATGTCATAGATACGGTTAGATTATAAATATCGTCAACTTATTCTTCAGAATGAGAATTCTGAATTACCGAAGGCCGACTTAATCCATTTCAAGGTCAGCTTGTAGGCTATAACGTTCATTTTCGTCTGTGTTTTACTTTATTCAACGAGGCTCTGTCAAGTAATGCAACACTGAAAATGATACCTAATTATGATATTCTTTAATATGATAATGAGCAAAATTAGTAGGATGTAACGGGAATCTGCCGTCAGCTACTTGGGCTTTTCCCGAAACACTAAATTCTGACCACTACAGCCCAGTGTTCGTGCTGGAGTTTAGAATCTACCCTGTTCACCAAACCGTATCATGCGCTCATAGTCCGAGAAATCGAAACCAATAAATAATGCAACACTGAAACACACCGACTTCCCATGCCCTGACAGTGACCTGTGACGTCATCCCAAGGGGAACGGGAACTCAACATTAAGTCACGATAAGCAGTAAGAGGCACTGGCTGGTAGCAGAAATTTTTAGAATGAAACATCAAATATACACATATAAGCACTTGCACTGAACGGCAGAAATATTGAAGAAAGCAGTCTTCTGGGATTTGGCACCGTGTATATGTGGTGTTAACCGACGTTTCGGAGGAACGTATCGCCTCCATCTTCAGGGTAGAAGGAAAAATATAAGAAATCCGCAAGCGAAGAGACCGTGAGAACCAAGATGGAGGCGATGTTCCTCCGAAACGTCGGCTAACACCACATATACACGGTGCCAAATCCCAGAAGACTGCTTTCTTCATAGTCACCGCCGTGATAGCCTCAAATCTTACTCCAGAAATATTGTTGTAAGTGGTAGGAAACAAGATTGGAACTTGTACTCCCGAGAAGTACAACTATTTTTCAAAAGCGATATTTTCTTTCAGCCTTGTTACATTTTCTCTGAGGTTCCCTCAGGTCAAAATACAGGCAGTCAGAAGTTATGTTTCCCTTTGTTTTGTTCAGTGTTCGCAACAGTAAATGATACATAAGTAAAGACGTCCATGAAATAAACTAGCCCGGTCATTCGCCTGTTTTTTCTATGTTTTGCCAACAGTCTTTGAGAGAACACAAGGCAGATGGCCAGGGAAATTTGCTAACATGATCTATATAAAAGTTTTATTTGAAACGTGAAGAGGAGGGCCCACTTCGAAACCCTAGGCATGCGTCTGGGAATATTAGTAAAATGTAAAACTAAATGTCAGAGTGTCCTTTCCTTAAGCACCAAAGCATGAAGATGTAATGGGGCGTATAAGTATAGCTCCACACCTTCTTCTCCTTGGCACTAGTGGCTGCAAAATTGTAAGCGCGAGGATGTCGATTTTATTCAACTGCCCAACATGAGCCCCATTTGCTAGATTTTTGAAGAAGCCCATTGGCTTCTTCAAAAAAGGCGGATGTTTTTTAGAAGCTAGGTAACTATCAGTTTCCCTATAAGCACTCTGCTAAATTAGATGTTCCATCATAATTTCACGTAAAGTTTCGTTGCGTTCAGTGAATCGATATGAAACAGAAAACAAGCGCAACGGTTCGGTGTAAATCACCAATAACCAAAAAAAGAATCTTTCTTTAAGGTTGTAACGGCGTCCGGCGAAATTCAACCGAAATTTGAGAGGAATATAAGAGGAGCATAAGCATAAGCCGAGCAGGAAACCAGCGTGTATCAGGCAGCAAAGAGAGCATTAGACCGCAGAACATAGAACTGTTCCCAATTACCGCTGTAAGAAGCTCGAATCCGTTCATTACCTCAACAGAGTGCGCCCAATTTATGCACTTGGTGCACAGAATGAATCAGAACGTCCGCTACATTTCTCAATATTCTGATTGAATATTTCCTTCTAACACTCCCGACTCGTATTCAAGCATAGCCGAGAGGCTGTCCTCCCAGGTTTCTCGTGGTGTTTGTCCGTCCAAATTTTACAGGAATGTTCTTACCTTTGTTGGGTGACGCAACGCCGGCTGCGAGTCGCATACGAATTTTGCGAAGAATCAATATGGCTGTTGGCCGATAAGGTTCAGAATGAAATTCACAGAGCACAGATGGTGTTGAAAATGCTGTCCTCTCAACGCGTGTACATTCCTCGGACCGACGGAAGAGGTTCTGGTTTATTCTATGAAACTCTTCTGCAGGAATATTTTCTTCCAGTTCTTCCGTTCGGGGGTTACTGTTGTAAACTGTGTTCTTCAAACAGCCAAATAAGAAAGAATCACAACCATTAAGATCAGGTGAACGTGCTGGCAAGATATCACTGCTGACAATTCTGTCCCTGAAGACATACTTGCAGAGTGGGCAGTAGCCGAGTCTTGCTGAAATCAGTCATAGAATCTTTCTTCTTCTGTTAACTCTTGAAGGAAATGCCCGAGAATGACCTGTTGTATTTTCTGCAATCAATTGTTTCGTTAAAAACACAAATCCAACTATCCTTCTTGCACTTACAGCACACAAGACACCAACTTTCACTTATTGGAGCAGGAGTTCATGAGTTGGAAGCGGAGTCTGTGAACTCCAGTAACGATTATTTTGCATATTTATGCATCCCTGCAAGTGAAACCACGCTTCATCAGAAAAGAACATCAATTGCGGATCGAGCTCACCTTCGACGACAGAAACCAACTACAACTAGAAAATTGTCATACTGTTGTTACTACCATTGCAATCAGTAGTAGTAGTAGTTTCAGCAGTAGTAGTAGTAGTAGTTGTTTCAGCAGCAGCAGCAGCAGCAGTAGTACTAGTAGTAGTAATAGTAGTAGTAGTAGTAGTAGTAGTAGTAGTACTTTCTTTTCATCGCTACTCCAATACTTTTACGTACATTTAAAATTTATAGCTTGTTTACAGGTTATGTTAATTGGTTCTGTGGTTATCCGACAACAAATTATGATGTTTGTTTCTGGAGCCCTTTCGTCTCCCTTCATTACTCTGCCTATATTTCTCGAAGTTATGTCCTGGGATTCAATTGACAAAATGAAACATTAGTCTCTTCTTCTTTTTACTAATGATTAGGGACCGGATTTTTATGCCCTAATAATCCTTTAAATATGTATGCATATAACTTCCGAAATATGCACTAAAATATGCACATAAAAAATTTATACCAAATATTAAAATTGATTTTACATTATTTTAAGACCAACAAATCAATATTTATGTTCATTTTATGTAATCACTGAATGATTCACTTGCAATAAAAAGCTATACTTAAATACGTTCAATACGTACGTACAAATCATGCAACAAAGCCAACATATTTCATTACAAATTTAAAAAACCAATGGTACTCACATTTAGCTCTCCGAACTTTCAACTTCTCTTCTGTTGCAGTTCACAATTACTAAATGTTTTAGGTTTTCGATAGTTAGTGGCCTCCTGTTGTCTCGTGAGATGTCCTTATAGCGGGAAAACTTCTTTCCACCTCACAGGAACTTAGGGGCGCATGTACGAAAGCCGCTATTTGCTCCACTGATAGTGATTTTTTACTTGGCAGTTCAGTACGTTTACCGGCTAAAATTTCTTCAATTTCACAAATTTGTTCATATCCTGGATTTTTTTGAAAGAATGATATGTACTTTTTCCTTTACTACTTCATCAACTCTTCCAGGAACCGAATTCAATTTGGAAACAGTGGTTTTTAACACACTTAACGACTGATACAAAGTAGTATTGCTATTGCTTGCCTCCAGTGAGGAAATGGCGGATGGAAGATGAGAGAAGTGAGCAGATATATAGGAAAGATTAGTTTCTAGTTTTGTGTTTTTTTAGTACATCTTGGGCAATTTGAATTGATGCTGCACTTTTTGGATCAAATGTATTCATGACATTCCCAACTGTTTCTAAATGTTCGGTATAATAACTCGCTGCACACGGCCACGTATCTNCAGTACCGGCTTTCATCATATAACTTGCGGCATCAGTCAGAAAGAGCAATATGTGCTCATACTGAATGCCATTCGGCCATAGTAAATTCATGGAATTGATAAAAATTTCAGAAACTGCGGAGCTATTTGTGGTTTCAAATTGCTCTGCCGCATGAAGATATGGTGTAGGTTGTTCATTCTTATTAAGGGACCCAACTATACAATTTGCAATAAACCGTCCCTCACAATCTTGTGTTTCGTCGATTGATACCCACACAAAATTATCTTGAATCTTATCTCTAATGCTTTCAATTGTAAGATCGTAACACTGTTTCACGTAATTTTTGCGCACAGTAGATTTGTCCGGCACTTTACACTGTGTATACTTCTCTATGAAGTTTCCCAGAGTAAGATTGGTTAGTTTCCACAGCGGAATATCTGAAGCTAAAATGACTTCGCATAAATCAAAGGAAAACTGTGAAAAACTACTATTACAAAATTCACTAAGCAATTTTTGAACAGGAGCACTTTTCGTGGATTTAATTTATTATTTTCTTTGTGTATATTAGGGTTCTAATGCTGAAGCACTTGAAAACGTTTTTCACAACCAACTGTTTTCTCACACGCTCGGCAATAAAGAATTTCGTTATCCGTACTTATCATCTCTCCTTCGAACTCCCGCTGATACAGTTGTAATTTAGTTTTCAGACTCACTTTCACTTTCGGCATGACTACAGAAAGCTAAACAGAAATAACTGCAGACTAGTCACCACTAATGTGAATGCAGAAGCGTAACGAACCTCATGGAGACTTCGGAAATAAATAAGTGAAGCCCCTTTATCGGTTGAATAGTATTAGGTTGATAGCGCTTACATGTGGACGCTTCCGACTAAGCTCTTTGGGGCCACTTTGATCGTACGCGGATGAGGCAACTTACGAGTAGAGGGATCGGGGAAGTCCCGTCCTGGGTATTGCATCAGAAACTTGGATCATGAGGAAATGTTGAGTCAACAATGCAACATATTATAATGACTGAAAATTTGAACATAAAATTAAAAAATATATATGATAAATATTTTAAAAGGGAAATATGCATTTATATGCACCATCAAACCATGTCCAAAATTTAAGAAATGAAGTAATTCATACATATATTCAAACGAGCATCCTTTCTGGTTGCAAGGAAAAAATATGCATTTTCATTAAAACCCGGTTCATACTAATGATACAAAAATGTTTTATCTACTACCTAGATTGACAACTTCCTCCTTTTACATTCAGATATTTTACTCAGTGCAAAATTGGTGTAGCGCTAACCATACAAAACCTATGCTGGTAAACAAAATTTATACCTCTCCCCAGAAAGACTATTATGTTAAATTTTAATTATATGCTTTATAAAGCTGCCATCCTGCGTACAGATTGGATTAAAGATCTCTATGTTTTATTGACTCTAAAACTGTAGCTCCATCAGCATATTAATTATTTCTCTCTCGCTGCAAAGCTGTTAAACATAATATTAGAACTACTTTCCCTTTTTCTTCATCAGATATTTTGATTCTTTGCTCGTATATTGACCTAGTTTGCGACGAGAATGGAATGAGCGTGTTATTTGGAACTCACTTACCAACACTGGCTCCAAAAGATTATAAGAAATCCAGAGAAAATTTTCTGCCTTATGTTATAACTCTTTTTAACAAAATAATAATTTATAGTTAGATAGATTGAGAATAATTTAATGTTTCGTCCTTTATTCCAGAGACTGAGTTATTCTGAGTAATTATTTACAACGAATATCTGTAAGGGGCCGCGCCATAGCTCAAGCTGTTAGTCGCTGGCTTCCCGCCGCGGCCGCCCGGGTTCAATCCCGGGTCTGGTCAAGTGGGATTTGTGGTGTACAAAGTGGCGCTGTGGGAGGTTTTCTCCGAGTACTTCGGTTTCCCCTGCCAATCTTCATTCCACCAATTGTTCCACAATCACCCTCACCTATCATCTGGGGCTGGTACAATAGGCCAAAAGTGGCCGCAGTACAAGGGACTTAGTCCCACCTCACTAGCAGTGAAAAAAAAAGAAAATCTGTAATGTTTTTTTATTTGTCTCAAGTTAGCTGTACAATTGGCAGCTTCTCAAGAAGGGCTCAGTTCTATGAGTGAGTGAGTGAGTGAGTGAGTGAGTGAGTGAGTGAGAGATTTGTCTCCGGTTTCCAGTCAGAAACATTATAAACTTCATTAGCTATTCTACTTCGTTTTCACGAAATAAACATCCTGTTCGCTTAACCTTATCCACAAATGAAATCTGCAACAATGCCGATTTGTTTTCAAGCGTTTCTTTAACTTTAATCCTTTGGATAATTTGATTAATCGATAGTTACCCTATTTTGACATACTGAATACTAATGTAAAGATGCACTTACCGTACATATTAAGAAGTAGAATATTTAATGTATTGTGGCATGAGGCATGAAAAACCGGAATTGTAGAGCCATCGAAGGCGTTTATTGCTAGGCAACGGCTGGATAAACACATTCCCGCGGCAACGAATACGCATGCAACGTTTGAAGAACTGCCTTTTATGCAATAGCGAGTTAAACACAGCTCTATAACAACACAGGAGTTGTTATGAAACGGTGTTTTTTGTTATGGCAGACCGCAGGCTATAAGGGAACGAGGATTACAGGCCAGCTAGAATTAGAACTGAGGGAATCTCTTGAGATGGCAGTCGCCGATGATAGAGAAGAGCAGACATATTGTGTCATATAAATGTGTAGTAACAAGTTGTATAAGTGTAAATAAATCAGGTCATCAATTCAAAACCCTTCTATAAGTCACACACACCCCCAAATACGTGATAGTATATTCATCTGTATTAAATTAATAATGTGGGAGCCTCAACGTCTCACAAACCTATGGGCCTTCACGGCCTGTTACAGGGTTAGCTTTACTTTTACTTACTTATGAAATGAATACATTGTTTCATTTTATTCCACGTTCATCTATTCTTTTTGGCAGATATTTTGGTTCATGTAGCTAATGAGTTAGCCTGGAAAACAGAAGAATTAAATTATTTATTATTAATTACTATTATTATTACAGTGACGTTCACTGTTTTTGAACCCACGCTTTTTCTCTTAATCATATTATATAATTCATTTCTTATTAATTAACTCAAGAGTCCTTCTTTCCTTTTGCTCCCACTTGGAGCACAGGGCATCCGTGAAACGCTTTGTTTCACTTCAGTTTCTTAATCCTATACACAGTCGGTAGGACACCTAGGATCAGCCCGTCGCAGGGCCACTGTCTACACAGGACAGCACAAACACAGAATAAACACACACAGATATCCATGCCTCGAGTGGAATGCGAACCCCTGATCACAGCGTTCGAGCGAGTGGAGACAGTTAATGCCTTAGACCGCGCGGCCACTGTGATCGGCCAAGATTTACATACATAAACACATGTTTCTTCTCGCAGCATCGTGGTTCGCATGTTTGCGCTCATTAATGGTCACCGTATAAATGACGTATATTTCTTTCTTTGCTTTTGGTTTGTGTGTATATATTAGTTTTATATGTCAGTTTCCTTGTGTTTATTTTCTAACTGGTCCTTAGGTTGCTGTGTAAGCATTTAAATAAATCATTGAATTATTATTAATGTCTCTCAAGTAATGGAAAAATTCTTTATGCCACCTCTGTCATCACCATCAAGCCCCCTAGGAGTTCACTGGGATTGAGAACAACAAGGCCATAAAGTATGGCTAGACGCTCAGTGCACCAGTCGGTGTCATGTCACACGGATCTGATTGCAGGTATTGCTCTCGTTTCTCACTCTCTCCCATTATTCAACAATCACAAGCTGAAACCATACACCACCAATATATCCGGAGAAGTAACATCTTCAGCCACAAAAAGAAACTTTCATATCATCCCTTTTTCACTAGCTCTACAGCCCCCTTGGGCCCTGGACTCTGAGTTTTCAGTTTAATTATTGTTTTACAGACGGCAGGACTCCTTGGAGGAGTGATCAGCTCGTCGCATCATACAATCCATACTAATGCAAAAGCACAAGACTTCCGTTCAGTGACCTACGCAGTTAACCCGTGCCGAAAATAGGACCACCCATCAAAGTGCGAAACGAAGATGGAAGAGGCTTAATAACCATAACACACGATTTAAGTGAAAGTAAATTTATCTCGGGGCTTAACTAATTAAGGCACAACGCCATGAAAATGTATAGAAGAGTGGATGTATAAATCCACGTATTCTTGATTTCGGAGCTAGCTGAAGGTGACTGGTGATCTTCATGCCCCGGCCGATGCACCCCTGGTCTCTACTGGAGAGGAAGCTCGGTGGGCCACAGAACCCGTCTCAAGTGAAGAAGAATCTCGCCCGTAACTGAACTCGAACTCCGCTACTTCGGCTGTCCAGTTCCTAACACATTATTTAAGCATCTAACACAAAAAAGACGTGTTTTGTAGAAAATTTTATTAAAAATTATGTTTGTGATCATAAATATCAAATAGAGAGACAAAAAATGGAACAGCAGGGCATCAGTTTGTAATTTGTCGGAAATACACTTAAATACTAGCCCCCTATGCATATAATTAACCAACACTATATTCCAGTAGGCATTAACATTCTCACCAACTTCAGACTGAGTAACGTACTAAGTGCGAGGTGTAGGGGAACTGGTCTCACAAATGATTTTTACCGATGAGACCGGTGCAACTGTAAAGCTCTACATTTGCATTGTGTGGATGCTCGGTTTGAAAATCTCGGACAGGATATTGGATAGCGTGATTGAGTTTTCGCGTTGTTTTCCTCAGACCCTACATGCAAATGCCATTGTATTGCTTCGACTAGGCCATGAACGCTTCCTTGCAAAAACCCTACAATTCATTGCCCATTGCACATCCTGATATTTGACATTTAGTCTAACCACTGACAACGTCGTAAATTAACCCACAACAAATGTCTTAGTAATTTTGTAACAGTCTATCAAAATTACAATTAGACTTTTAAATTTAAATATAATACGAAAACTACTTATGTACTTAATACTGTTTAATGTATTGTACAGTCCGTCAACAAGGCAACAAACTGTTCCTTCTTTGAAGAAAGCAGTTTTCTGGGACACAATATCCTATATAAAACCTTGCTCCTGTCCCAGACCCTTCCCTGCTCCCTCACCACTGATTTCCCATGTAGACTTCCCCCCCCCCTTCCCTGCTCTCACATAGCTGAGTTTATTTCCAACATCAGGCCAATCTGCTTGCACCGGTTCTCCCTGTCTCTTTGCTTGCGGATTTTCTTATTTTTCCTTCTAACCTGAAGATGGAGGCGATATGTTCCTCCGAAACGTCGGTTAACACCCCATATACACGGTGCCACATCCCAGAAGACTGCTTTCTTCATAGTCACCGCCGCGAAAACCTCAAATCTTACATGTTCCTTCATTCTTACACTTTCAGTTTCGGCCCTAAATGGCCATCTTCAGGTGTCTTGCTATGCTAAAACTGCTACTCTGCACTAATCGTACTGTCCATTCGTCGCATATGCAACTGCACGCTTCATGGTTTAAAACGCCATACTCGTAGTCAATTGGTATGCGATAAAATAACACACCCTGTAGTTCACTTAATTTAAATAAAACAATCTATCAAAATTTTGTATTACGATTTTCTATTAAAATCTCCTTTAAATTTTGTAAAATTCTTATTACATTCACAAGGAGCGTCGTCCCCTTGTGATGTGTGAACCACAACGTGTGCTATTTTAGCGCATACCAATTGACTGCCAGTATGACGTTTTAAATCGCTAAGCGTGCAGTTGCATATGCGACGAATGGACAGTATTAGTGTAGAGCAGCAGTTTTAGGGCCGAAACATTTTGTGTCGAAATTGAAAGTGTAAGAAAGAAGGAACAATTTGTTGCATTGTTGACGGACTCTGTAGTGCAATAAACAGTATTATATACAGTAATGCAAGAGGATGCGTAAATACAGGCTTACTTATATACTTATCGATATTTAAATACGAAAAATAAGTGAAATGTCACTAGAATTAATGTAATTGGCAGTGTACAATATAATCTCTATATGGAACTCAAGTATTTTACAATTAATAACTTATATAAGACTTTGTAGATATTGCGCTAACACATTGAACATAATTAATTATTTCTACTTTGGAATCGCCCCAGGTTTTACAGAAAACTAGAAACTCTTTGTACGTTGGGGCAGAAGCCACATCTTAAATAGGGACAATTATGGTAAGATGCAATGTATGAAACATCATAACGTCTACATTTCTCAGAATTTCATTCCATTTTGTGCATACTGTTCCTTGTGTTTAGTTTGATATTTACTTTGTTGCTTCTGAAAACGCGACACAACAATCCCGAATAACGTACCAAGAAACGTCACGACAGGAAGCGGCCAATTTAATCCTATAACACATCTCAGTGCTTGCTGTTCTACCTACTTTAACGGTAATAAAATCTGCATTTTGCCCACAGAAGTGTTTCATAAAGGCTCAAAATAAACAGCGATTATTTTCCTAACTGAAACGTGAGGCAGGGTTTGTTATCTGTAAAGAAGAATTTTAATATGTAATTATTTGGGAGAAATTAGTGCATCAGAGACCTATACTTCTATTTTCCGAGTTTAATTGTGCTAATTAAGTTTCTAATAAACCCGAAGATTCAAAACTAGCACCAAATACCGGTGTGTGTGATGCGGTTCTCAGCAAAATTTTTGCCCCTCTTCATTCTCATTACGGTAGAATTTCCTATGCGCTTTCTATGCATAAATGATACCTCAGAAATGCCGCAACATCAGGTTCATATCACAGCCCCACTTTGGACGCAATTCATGTAGCGGCGAAACTCGCCTTTTTCGGATGATGAATGTCACTTCATCACAGAACGTATCCTAAACGCGAATCAATACAAAGTACAGCGATCCTTGCCTCAAATGACAGATATTTTGCAATAAAGTTGCACTGAATAAATAGTATTTTTATTTAGTGGAATGTCTATCCCAGTGAGAGTGAGGATTTAACCTGAGGCCATACGAGCGCACGAAGTACGTCCGTTGCAACGAACGCACTTTATGACGGACGTTGCTGAGGACACCACACACTTGCAGAATGCGGTGCGTAGTGTTTGTCTGCAATGGAGCCAGAAGAAAGCGTAGCATTCGCCTCTCTTGTTTATTTTTAAAACGGACGTCACGACTTTCGTTACAACGGACGCATTTTGTGCGCTCCTGTGGCCCCAGCCTAAGTCGTACTAGAGCAGGCCGTTAGCAGGACAATTCTCGCAGCGGAGGCAGGGGTTCGGTTCCAGAGAAGTCCATGTAGAATGTGTGAGGGACGAAATGGCACTGCTCTGGCTCCTGTCCGAGCATCTCGGTTTTGCCCTGCCAATTATCCTTGGAACAACGCGCCATATGCGCCGCTCATCAGGGTCTTACCAGCCAGTTTAGGCTGCAGCACCAAGGTGGCTATATCTCAGCCCACTCAGACATGTAGAAGATGGTCTTAGGCCGAGAGCTCGTTGGACCCTCCGATTCAAAATTAACCTCAAATCATGGTCTTTGGCATTACTTTGAGATACACCTTGACTTAGGCTTATTCTAGCGTCATCGATTGCCTCAAACACGATTTGTAGTATTATAAGATTTTTATATTGCTAGTGGGGTGGGACTAAGTCCCTTTTACTGCGGCCACTTCTGGCCTATTGTACCAGCCCCAGATGATAGGTGAGGGTGATTGTGGAGCAATTGGTGGAATGAAGATGGGCAGGAGAAACCGAAGTACTCGGAGAAAACCTGCCGCTACGACATATGGCCGCACCACAGCTCAAGCTGTTAGTCGCTGGCTTCCCACTGCGGCTACCCGGGTTCAATCCCGGGGTCTGGTCAAGTGGGACTTGTGGCGGACACAGTGGCGCTGGGGCGGGTTTTCTCCAAGTACTTGGGATTCCCTTGCCAATCTTCATTCCACCAAATTCTCCATCATCATAATCACCCGGGGCAGGTACAATAGGCCAATCAGTGGCCGCCGTGCCGAGTGGACCCAGCTGGACTCCACCTCCCACTAGGCGAATTTTAGTACACGACATAAAACTCAGATAAGTTAATATCTAAAACTTATTTTCTTCTTCTTCTCCTTCATCTTCTGCTTCTATTTTTCGTACTAGGCCTTCTGGCCTCTGGACCATCAGATTCAATAATGAGGAACTGCGGATTTTACAGAGGGTATGTAGGACCCCTCGGGGGGTAATCAGTCTTTTCACACAGAGGACAATACAAATACAGCATAAATGCAGACATACATTTCTCGATTTGGATTAGAACACAAGATCCCAGTGTTTGAGCGGGCGAAGGCATTTAATGACTTAGACTGCGGGGTCACTGTAAACGTCAATGCCTGAAACGTATTTCCAGAATTGTTCGTCGCAATGAATATTTAAACAGTTACAATGAAAAATACTTTTCGACGCGGATTTAATGTAATGTGATGTCTGTAAAGCGATTTTCCTTTAAGTATTGGAATTCTATGCACAGTAAATGGACTGAAATGGAAATCGAGTATGCAAAAAAAGCAAACTGGATTGTTTGGATTAAAGGTTTATTTAATGAGTGCATTTTCTATAATCGTCACAATTAAAAACAGCATGGCCTCATTCAAAACGTTCGTGTTGAACGGTTTATTGCTGCTGCAGATTTGAAAATATACATATTTCATTATTACTTACGTCATAAACAAGTTCAACAAACAATATTCATATTTAACGACGTCAAATACAGACCATTACAACAAGAAATGTTTATTTAGTAACAAATATTATGTATGTTAGACTATATCCGATTTGTACACTTTCTCCTTACACAAAACTGAAAAAACTAAGGGACGTATGAATTTTAGAAGTACACATTTCATAACTGTGAGGTATAATGTTTATAGTCAATGCATTAGACGCCTACTGTGTCCGTGTGTGGTACTAATTTTGGACTGCTTGCTCTTCTTAAAAAACAAACAAATGAGGCTTATATGACCACCATACTGTCTCTGTATCTGTGTGCCCCACTTTCAACTTCTGATCAAGAGAGAGATTTTTACGAAATTTCGTGTTATCATTATGACATCGGAAGCCAGCCCCGACCTCGAACCTTTTTCTTGTCGCACGTAATATAGTGTCTCAATATCCTGCACACTAAAACACCTCCCGAAAACATAACAATATTATGTGAAAATTAAAGCTTTCACTCGAATAAACGTGTTGAAATTTTTCGGGCGACCAGCCATGTCACTACTGATAGAAAAACAAATATTTAAAAAAAAGATTTTAGCACATGACAACACTATTAAGGTTTTGTTGTTTTTGTTGTTGTTGTTGTCGTTGTTGAAGGAGGAGGAGGAGAAGGAGCAGGAGTAGGAGTAGGAGTAAGAGTACGAGTACGAGTACGAGTACGAGTAGGAGGAGGTGGAGGAGGAGGTGGAGTGGAGGTGGAGTGCAGGTGGAGGTGGAGTGGAGGTGGAGTGCAGGTGGAGGTGGAGTGGAGGTGGAGTGGAGGTGGAGTGGAGGTGGAGTGGAGGTGGAGTGGAGGTGGAGTGGAGGTGGAGTGGAGGTGGAGTGGAGGTGGAGTGGAGGTGGAGTGGAGGTGGAGTGGAGGTGGAGTGGAGGTGGAGTGGAGGTGGAGTGGAGGTGGAGTGGAGGTGGAGTGGAGGTGGAGTGGAGGTGGAGTGGAGGTGGAGTGGAGGTGGAGTGGAGGTGGAGTGGAGGTGGAGTGGAGGTGGAGTGGAGGTGGAGTGGAGGTGGAGTGGAGGTGGAGTGGAGGTGGAGTGGAGGTGGAGTGGAGGTGGAGTGGAGGTGGAGTGGAGGTGGAGTGGAGGTGGAGTGGAGGTGGAGTGGAGGTGGAGTGGAGGTGGAGTGGAGGTGGAGTGGAGGTGGAGTGGAGGTGGAGTGGAGGTGGAGTGGAGGTGGAGTGGAGGTGGAGTGGAGGTGGAGTGGAGGTGGAGTGGAGGTGGAGTGGAGGTGGAGTGGAGGTGGAGTGGAGGTGGAGTGGAGGTGGAGTGGAGGTGGAGTGGAGGTGGAGTGGAGGTGGAGATGGAGTGGAGGTGGAGTGGAGGTGGAGTGGAGGTGGAGTGGAGTGGAGTGGAGTGGAGTGGAGTGGAGTGGAGTGGAGGTGGAGGTGGTGGTGGTGGAAGTGGGGGTAGAAGTGGGGGTGGAAGTGGTGGTGGTGTTGAACTGTGAAACCTTTTAACCGCCGTCACGTTGGTTACACGTTGGGCGTCACTTTTAACTGGCTTCTCTTTTGAGGCTTCAAGCCCCACAAGCTTGTCGCCAATTTTAACCGCCCTATCTGATGTCGCTGCTGCTGAAGTTGCTAGGCCGTGGCTGATTTCGGCTTCACCAGGCTCCACCGCTTCTTCCTTACGTCGAGATTACAGGAGGTTTGAATTTCAGGATGGGACCTGATAGTATGGGGGCCAGCAAACAACTAGAGACTGTTTGCGATTCATTGTAAAGGGGGGAAGGCGTGAGCATGTGAAAGCTGACGGTGGGTTTGACTAGCTAGTGGAGATGAGTCTCTCCTCAGGTCGGCTACGGGTCAGGCTCGGACAAGTGAGGGTGCAGCACTTCTAACCAACACAATGCACTGTACTCCTACAACACTTTTATTGCTCTTCTTACAGGCACTCGGCTGTACAAATTCCCACAATCAGATCCAGTTTCGGCTTTCAAGCAGCTGGTGTTACACATGCACAAATTGCACACGATAAGCTCGACTTACACCCGTCCGCTTATGGATTAAGCCAAATGCCGGTATGAGTCTCTACGAGAAAAATGTGGTACTTAGAATTTTCCTTTGACGCGTGAGATGCGGGGTTTGCCTCCGCCAATTTCTGAAGTTGATAGACGACTAAAAAAAACCTTAAACTGGACTCTCTGACGAGCCAGAGGTCCTAACTGAATTGTATCCGCCTATTCACCTCTCCTCCTAATTACCCTTATAGGCTGATTCAAATAAGAGGAGTTGGCTTAATTTTGGTTCCGGCCAATGACCGATTGTTTTTAAGGGACTTTCGCCCTAAAAACCAAACGGCGAAATTGACAGCGATGCAACTTATGAGGGATTGCTAATGATCTCCGGGCACTCCCACTTTTGACTTACGGCTGGTAGAAACTGTCACTTCTCGAATTCTCAAAGTAAGTCAAATTCTCAGTCCATGATATGTATACAGTGACCGTCTTGTAGTGCACTCAATTTCACCTGTCACTTCACAACATGTTTCGGCAACATAGTGCCATCATCAGGTGTCCCAATTACGTCAATCTATTGCATTGCCTGCCCTCATATATTTTCACAACACCATTTAAAAAGTATTTAAAAAGTCCGTATTTGTCAATTATGATAAATTTACACTCGCTAAAACTTGTTAAGATAATTCATCTTATTTGTCTTAATTAAAACTTGCATGTGGTTCGTTCACTACGGGGTCGTTTTTCTTATTTTCTGTGTAAACCGCGTCTTGTGATGTGTGTTCCCTTCTTAGCTGCGAGTGTTGTAATGTTGGATGTGTGTGTCCACACACAAGAATGTAATAATTATTTGTAGTTACAAACTGTATGTTGTTAATAAATTCAATTACCACTCTAAACCCACTTCTTTAGTCACTGTGACAGGTGGCACTATTTTTGGGTTATTCTGTATAATACCTAATTCCCTCACTGTCTGCATCTTCATTTACAAAGCCATAAAAAGAGAGGATCTCGTGAGGTTAGACCTGGTGCAGTTATCATCATCGGATGTTGCATAGTCAGAACAGCTTCCTCACTTCATTCACACCATTTGCTCAACAGGTTCTACGTGGTAGAGTCATTAAGTTCGTGGAATGTGCTCTTATTGCATCATGTTACAAGGTATTCATATACACTTACGCAGATCCACATCGGCCCTCAAAATAGTGCCGTTGGCTGCTATGCAGGTCTGCCAACATTGATATAGCTGCCGAAAACATTGCTGAAACATATTGGCAGTAAATTCCCGTAAAACGCTCTGCGGCCATTCCACGAACTTATTGACTGTGGTAGTATAATATGATGTAGCCTACAATATGACATGCGTGATAAAATATCCATTAATATTTGCATTCCAAAGATTTACGACTTGTAAATATCCAGTAAATCAAATTACCCATCACCCAAACACGGGGCAATATGATTCCAGACACAGTAGGTAAATATCGGACATTGTCAAAATGTACAGAAAGACCGTTAAAATAAAGTTGTTGGAACTATTACAGATAAGATAACCTGGAAATCATTTATATCTGCGGCATTTCGCACTTAAATCACTCCGTGGAGCAGTCTTCTTTAAGAAGCTAACAGTACTGCAATTAATCAGGAAATCTTCCAAGTTTTTGGAGACCCCAAAGGTCATCGTTATGTTTAAAAGAGCTCACCGCTGGTCGTTATCTTAAGTCAAATTAATTCAATCCACAACCACCTGACCCTTTCTTTAAGATTAATTTTTTGTATTTTGTTCTCCAACTTACTTCTGTCTTCTACGTGGAAGAGCATATTTGAGTACAAATAAGAAAAAAAGAAATTAAATAATTAACTGGATCCAAATTTTAATTTCTTCCTCAAAAAAATTGTATCAGCAATAAACGAACATTAGGATCAAAAACGTAAATAGTCATAAAGAAGCATTCTGCGAATTTTTACTCCAAACTGGTTCACAGCTGACACTCATGTTTAAATTTCCCGGAAGTCAGTAAACCTGGTTCAAAAGATTCTTCAAAAATGATCCCCAGGCAATTTCTTGTACGTGTCTCAATTCAGTATTCATTAATCATCCAAATATTCGAGGCCATATTTTCCGAGTTACTGAGAGTGTCTTTAAATAAGCCATGAATAAATAAATGAATATAAGCAGTGGGTGTTGGGCATCAAAGTAAAACGAGAACGCTTTGATCCAGTGCAGTTTAAACTTTTATATAATTTCAATAGTACCCTTGTGTGTAAACTGTCGAGAAACTAAGATGAATTCACGAGCTTCAGTATAGAATAAAATTTGACGCTGTTTATCCTCTGTCATTTTGTACATGAATAGAGGTAAAGCTATCCCTGTAACAGGCCGTGAAGGCCCATGGGTTTGTGAGACGTCGAGGCTCCCACATCTAGACAATCAGGTCACAGACGGCAGTAAAGTTGTCAGCCTTACGCCCCGGCCGCCCTTTACTCCAAGGAAGATTCCTGGTACTCATTTCTGTTAGCGGCTGAGTCGACCACAGGGCCATAGTGCGGCTGGAAGCATTAAGTCCATTGAAAAATTGAATGAGCTCATCGGGAATCGAACCCTCAACCTTCCGGCTTGTAGCATAGTGCCACAACCAACTACACTATCACGTATCCCCTTGCACATAAATACCTGGCACTAGTGAATTTTCAAAACAAAATCCACAAGATTAACATAATAGTTAGGCCGAGCCATAACTCAAGAGGTTAGTCGCTGGTTTCCCACCGCGGCGGCCCGGGTTCGATCCCGGGTCTGGTCAAGAGGGATTTGTGGTGTACAAAGTGGCGCTGGGGCAGGTTTTCTCCGAGTACTTTGGTTTCCCCTGCCAATCTTCGTTCCACCAATTGCTCCACAATCACCCTTACCTATCATCTGAGGCTTGTAAAATAGGCCAGAAGTGGCCGCAGTACAAGGGACTTAGTTCCACCCACTAGCAATAAAAAAACATAATAGTCATACCACGTTCCGACTTAGTGTTACCTGTCTAAATATCTACCAGGGTACGTGTACATCATAACTTCAGCAGGCAACCTTAAAATGAAGAATCCTCTTTGTTCCAAAGGACCTCTACCATGGTTATTTCGGCTCCCATTTATGTTGAGAGCAGAATATACTAGTAACGTGTCAATGCTGACGAAACCTGAAACTTATTTTATACAGCATAAATGCGGCGCGCGCACACTCTTGTATCATTCAGTCATTCGTTCGTCAACGGCACTACAGCCGTTTCTTGGGCCCTGGCCTCCTCTTCAGTTTCGAAATCTTTTTTACTTAGGCGGTAGGGCTCCTTAGATGAGTAATCAACCCGTCGCAAGGCCGCTACCTACACAGAGGACAACACAAACACAGAATAAACGCGCACACAGACATCCATGCATTTGACTGGGATTAGAACCTGCAATCCCAGCGTTCAAGCTGGGCCACTGTGATCAGCACACTCTTGTACTACTGGTTCGGATATCCCTTGGATCATGGATGTCGTTGTGTTCTACTGCTTTATCATATAAAGATGGGGACATTGCAGCGGGCCGGTACGTCACCACAGCAGGCCGATCGCTGTATAAATTAATGATTCGCAATGGCTCTGTCAGTACTGGAGGTCAAGACTTATAAGGAATTTCGCCGTAAAGGAAAAAAAAAAGAGTACCATCGTGTACTGTTAATACTACTTAGGAAGGAACGAAATTTCATACAACGACCGTTATTATAGGCAATGCTTGCTTTAATATTAAATAATCCAGAATTTTGCTAATACAGTTGTTTAGTGCTTATATCGTAATTATATCATTCGCTGAAGTCTCAGTAAAAGGATATATGAAAAAATTACTGTGGCATATTTGTTCAAGGCAACAACTATGAAGGCAGCTGAGAATATTAGTATGAACCTCAAGGAACAAACCGCGGGCTGAATTCAACGAATACAATATACAACTTCACTTCCTAGCACCGTCAATGTTGAAAACACAACAATGCTGATGCCCTTTCCAGACTACCAATCCAAAACCCGTCTACAGTCACTCTATCACGTGATAATATGGGATATATTCAGATATACAGTGTTGTTTTAACTTGTATCTATACAAAGAGTAATCATACGAGAGAATATTTTAATAATGAATTATATATACTAATAAAATATAATAAAAATAGTAATAAAATTACATTTTCTCATACCAGCGAAATTACGATATACGAGTATTATCTGAAATGTTTCAACTGAACAGTACACTCGCATTTATAGCCCTCTGAATGAGGGGGCTGGTGCAGACGCACTCGTATGGTGTTTTCTGGTAGAACAAAGAGCACTGGCAGGAAAGCAACAATGATCCTGTGTAAGATTTGAGGCTTTCACGGCGGTGACTATGAAGACAGTCTGCTTTTACCGGTTCTCACGGTCTCTTTGCTTGCAGATTTCTTACATATTTTTTCTTCTACCCTGAAGATGGAGGCGATACGTTCCTCCGAAACGTCGGTTAACACCACATATACACGGTGCCAAATCCCAGAAGACTGCTTTCTTCAACAATGATCCTGTGAGAATGTTTTTATCGTGTTGCCTGTAATTTAAATCTTCTTTTACTGCTACAAAAACAACTGACCTCAGTGTTCGTCTTAAGCAATATCATTTTAAATTTTTAAAATTTAAAATCCAAAATTTTTCAAAATTTAAAATTATTTAAAATTCTCTTGTCGTTGAATGTAAAATTCTGTGTTGTTTTTGTCCCGCATTGTAGGTTACCCTTCGCACGGGGTTTCCTGTTATACTGTAAGATATANTTATTATTATTATTATTATTATTATTATTATTAAACTTTCCAAAGGTCCATTGTCTGATTTAAAGTTTAACGTTTAGCTACCCATGCAGAGAAACTCTGTTCAACTTCCCCTGCATAATTCCTTTCATTTCTTAACTGTTGGCGGAGAAGGAACCAGTCTCATAAATATAGTGATTTTTATAACTGTAAATCAGACAGTTGCTGTAGCCCAAAAAGGTGCCATAATAACAAGGAATGTAACATTTATTAACAGAAGGCAGTGTCTTATGTAATATTAACACACACAGTCTATTGTCATATGACTAAAAATGCCGGCATTTTAGTTGACGTCCGAACTTTTACAATAAAAAACCTAATAATAAATATCATATTATTTTAATATTCGTGAAATTCTATAATGCCAACTGCAGCATTAGTTTCTACTGCTCAAATATACATTTTAATAACCTGCACCTTTCCTATATAGAATAATGTTCCCCTGAAAATTAAATGACATCTTCAATACCGATGTTCTTATGTTGCTACTTAGAAGCAGCTTCGCTGATGACAGTAAATAAGGCAAACGTTCTAAATACTGGAAAAGATTCGCTAATTCTGCTTGGTAAAAATTTAGGACCTCGCTCTTTCTGTTTCAAATTCGCGTTTGATATTAATATTCAAATTATGCACAACACTTTTAAGGTATTACAGTTCTAATGTTGTTTACAGAGTGCATAAGGCCTTGTTTGGTATTAAACCGAAATTTTCAGTTCCTTTCTCCGGCGTTATGAATTTATACTTCTGGCTGTTTTATAAAAAAAATGCATCGGTTGTCGAAGAAGGTAACGCTAGTAAGAATGACAGTTCAACATTCGTTGATCTTGTGGAAACGTACAATAGCGTTCCGGCAAGTAATTGTGTTCCTACCTTGTGAAGAGTTGGACTCGAAGCAAGTTACAGCGAAGAAGGAGGCGTAGCTGACAACCCGAACCGGAGCTGAGACCTGTCTTGGCTCCTGATGACGGCACTACTCAGAGAGGGAGCTTGCTTCTACAGGACGGGAGAGACGCAAAGCGGGCCCACTTTGACCGGCGTACTTTCTCCGCACACTGAGCATGCGCCCGGATCTACTTCGGCACACCAGAGTAAATATGAAGAATTAATCACATCTTCTAAGCCTTCTAAGCAAAACAAGACACTTATTTTATTTCCGACATGAGAGATATAGGAGATAAAATGTAATAGAGAAATTAAAGTTAAAAACTTGTCACCCTGACATCTTGCAATAATAATTATTGTGTGTATCATACAGTGAATCCCAATAGATCACTGTGCTCGCGGTGCAAGGGCCAAGAAGGCCCACCCCTTGTACATTCATACTCGTACAGTGAATCCCAATAGATCACTGTGCTCGCGGTGCAAGGGCCAAGGAGGCCCATCCCTTGCACATTCATACAATGAATCTCAATAGATCACTGTGGTCGCGGTGCAAGGGCCAACGAGGCCCACCCCTTGTACATTCATACAATGAATCCCAATAGATCACTGTGCTCGCGGTGCAAGGGCCAAGGAGGCCCACTCCTTGTACATTCATACTCGTACAGTGAATACCAATAGATCACTGTGGTCGCGGTGCAAGGGCCAAGAAGGCCCACCCCTTGTACATTCATACTCGTAGAGTGAATCCCAATAGATCACTGTGCTCGCGGTGCAAGGGCCAAGGAGGCCCACTCCTTGTACATTCATACTCGTACAGTGAATCCCAATAGATCACTGTGCTCGCGGTGCAAGGGCCAAGAAGGCCCACCCCTTGTACATTCATACTCGTACAGTGAATCCCAATAGATCACTGTGCTCGCGGTGCAAGGGCCAAGGAGGCCCACCCCTTGTACATTCATACAGTGAATCTCAATAGATCACTATGGTCACGGTGCAAGGGCCAAGGAGGCCCACCCCTTGTACATTCATACAGTGAATCTCAATAGATCACTATGGTCACGGTGCAAGGGCCAAGGAGGCCCACCCCTTGTACATTCATACAGTGAATCTCAAGTGACTTGGAGAGGGGGAGAAGATAAAGAGCAAGAAGAAGCAGTAAGTCGTTATGAAGGCGAATTCATACAACCTGTAAATGGAAGGAAGAGGAAATTAACCACTTAACTTAACACAATATGTTTCAACCATAGATGGACATCTTCAGGTATCTTAATGGAACCAAACTGTTACACTACTCTGATGTGCGCTAAAACGGCGCGTTGCAGTCCACTTAAAAATGAAGTAAATAATGAACTAAAACCCATCAAATTTTCTATCATTCCAATTAAATAAAAATTTGAAATTAATTAATTGAATAATTAAAATCTATAGAATTATTTAATAATTTTTAATTAAATTCAAATTTTAAATTAAATTGAATTAAATTATTTACGTTATTTTTAAGTTGACTGCAACGCTCGGTTTTAGCGCACATCAGAGTAGTGTAACAGTTTGGTTGCATTAAGATACTGAAGATGTCCATCTATGGTCGAAACATGTTCTGTTAAGTGTTAAATGGTGCATAAATAATTGTTGCATTATAGACGGACTGTGAATAAACAGACGTTTAAGTAAGATGTACATTGAACACGTTAACATATTAATATTGTGACATGACGCCTGAAAGCCAGAATAGTCCATTCCTAGAAAAAGGCTCCCTAAAGCGCGTATCTGCGGCAATGGATACGCTTGTAGAAATCAAAACGTTGCTGCGATATTGATATACTTTTCGTAGCAACGGATTTGCTTAGCGGGGGTGGAGTCCAACTGGGTCCACTTGGCACGGCGGCCACTGATTGGCCTATTGTAGCCTGCCCCGTGTGATTATGATGATGGAGAATTTACTGGAATGAAGATTGGCAGGAGAAACCGAAGTACTCAGAGAAAGGCCGCCCCAGCGCAACTCTGTCCACCACAAATCCCACTTGACGAGACCCGGGATCGAACCCTGGCCGCCGCGGTGGGAAGCCAGGCACTAACCACCTGAGCTATGGCGCAGCCTAATTAGCAATATTGTAACAAATTTGATCAAAACTTTGCAAGGCCACCCATGAGTAAACACTTCCAAATACTACGTAACAGTATAGGGGAAACTGTTTTCTATGAGGTCTGCGCCAAGCAGCAGTAGAAAAACGGGATTATGTAATTCGTTTCTAGGTAAAAGTATTTCCGCATATCGGACCGTGTTATACAACGCGATGACGTCATCGACAACAGAAGTGTGTTTTCTATGCGGTCCGTGCCGCGGCTATATAACGAGAGCTGTGAGCTGTAAGTTCGNCAGCATATACAAAAGGCAGACCCGTCCTCTCGTCAGAGAGGGCGCCCCACAGAAACAAGACCGTAAATGTCAAACACTAATAAATATCTGGTCATGAGCCCCAGCCGGGGCTCGACACCAAGACTTACTGACTGGCAGACCGTCAGTCGCAATGTGACTTGGACTTGGACTTGGTAAGTTGAGAGTGAATTGGAACTAGGAGTACAAAGTGACCGAAGACAAGAAGACTTTATAGTGACTTGAAATAATACTTTCTGTGTTGAGATCCGTTGCCAGGAGGCGACTAATGAAGACGGAGAATCCTAGTGCGTTTGCAACGGTGAACTGGAAAGTGCATAAATCAGCGACAGCTCTGTATTTAAATGTGAGTAAGAGAACTTGTAACTAAGGTGCTAATAAATTCAGTCGTCCGAAATAGAACCCGTTACCCTCTTACACGGGACAATATCAATGTGAAATTCTCATAATGCAGTGGAGATGGCAATTTTAAGTGCGTTAGCAGTGGAATCTATATAAATAAAAATGTAATTGTACTCAATACTAATATACTGTAACGTGTTATACGTCGTCCATCAAATACCAACAGATCGTTGCCTAGGAATAACCGTGGCAACGAACTGTTGAAAAAGCGGAAATAATGCATTTCTGCGGCAACGAGCACAGGACACGTGAAATCGAACACTGGACGAAAGTGCCCTCTATTGCGTCCGAAACCAGGTTATAATAGTCCAGCTCCGAAGAATTTTTTCGGTGATACTGGACGTGATAATAATTGCACTCGCTGGTGTAAAAGTGAGCGTTCAATAACTTATTCGATGAATCCGAGACGTACGTGGAAGTTATTTGTCGCACTGAATAGGAGACACGTGACCACAACGTTACATAGGTAACACGCGACATATTCTTATGATCAACTAGCTGTACCCGGCCACGCCTTGCTGTGGCTCAGTCTGCCCGTTCTTCCCCACTTTGATTTGAAATTACTCAATGCAATGCTTCCGCTCCGCGAGTACCACGACCTAAGTTTGATCTTCTGCGAGGCATTATTTGGATCAACTAAAGCAGGACGATTGCACCGAAGAAGAAGAAGAAGAAAGAAAGAAAGAAAGTTATAAGAAAAAAACATGAAATTGCAAAACATTAAAAAAGGAAAGAACACGAACTGGAAAACAAAGAAGAAACAAAAAAAAAATAAAAAATACTGACGAAATATTTGAATTCAAAAGCAGATCAATCGAAACAGCCTAATCTGACCGCCAATTGCACCGGAAAATAAGGAAAACTGTTAAGAAAACGAAATGAAAAACAACAAAAATAAATTATACTCACGAAATGAACGCTACGGTAAACGACTCAGCCCAATTCCAACGCAATGTAACACGAAATAATAAAATCAAAATGAAAATTTCGTTGCCACAACAGTTCGTTGCCGCGGTTATTCCTAGGCAGCGATCCGCTGTTTCAACAGTTCGTTGCCACGGTTATTCCTAGGCAACAATTTGTTGGTATTCGATGGACGACGTATAACACGTTACAGTATATTATATTGAATACAATTAATACTGTTACCTGTTTTTACCTTTCACGGGTGTGACATCTATATAATAGGTATATGAAAGCACGCATGTGTTCGAATGCAACGTTGTGTCAAAATTTCAAGGCAATCGGTGACAAACTTTCGGAGATCTTCAATAAGACACAAAACAACATTTACGTTTTTATTTATATAGAAGTACACGTAAATAATGCAACAATTTAAAAGACATCAAGAATATGTCACTCACTAAAAATGTATTTTAATACTTTATGATGCTAAAATCATTAAAAATATCAATCTATCTATATAAATAAAAATGTAAATGTTCATAAAATCAATACAAAGTCAGTCGAGTGTATTGTATTGATTTTATGTATAATAGTGTAACGGACCAAAATGAAACAATTAAAAAAAATGTAAATGTTCGTTTGTTCAAGATCTTAAATCCCCGAAAGTTCTTCGCCGATTGCTTTGAAATTTTGACATAACGTTGCATTCGAATACGCGCGTGTCGCATCTGTGACAGGTAAAAACATGTCACATGTTCGGAATTTTTTAAAATTTTAATTTAAAAACTATAGCCAATAAATTAAAATACGACTACAGCCTATACACACTACGAGTAAATATACGGATCCTCACGCGCCGAAGCCTGGCGAGCAACTGAAGTAGTGTGGACGAAGTTTTAAGGGCGCAAGCAAAAGCCAGACGAGTCTCCCGACGAGCACAAGCCTGGCGAGCACGAGTATGAGCACGAGCAATGTGGACGCGCCTTAAGATGCAACTTCAGGTAGAGGCAAAAATTCAGTGAGACTTGACAAATCGCCTCAGTGAAGGGACATCGCGGCTAATAGGTAACGGTGAACTGACTCAAGTTTCTGCATCTTTCTGTTGGCACAAAACAGCGTAGGATGGTGTAGTTTATTCAGTTGGACTACAAAATTACAATTATCTGCAGAGTATCTGAAAGACCCATGGACGAGAGCTGTGTTTCGCGCTTCGATTCTGAACTCACAGCTGTGCGTATCGGTATATTCAAGAAAAGAATTAAGAGGACCAGAAGTATAAAAGGAAGAAGAAGAAGAAATATTGAGGAAGAGAAAGAGATGCCGAAAGAGAGAGAAGAAAAAACGAAGAAATAAAAGGAAAGTGTGACAAATAAAAAATATAAGGAGGTTGAGAAGACGAAGAAGAAGTGGGAGATGGAAGAGGAAGAAGATAGGAAGGGAGAAAAGAAATGAATCAGATGGGAAAGAATGGAGAATTTGAAGTATGTGATGAAAATGGAACAAGTTTTTTATGTCCTCTCAGTTCCTGCATTTTTCAGATGAGAATCACTCAACTAAATACTGATTCCTTTGTAATGACGTGAGTCTGAAAGGAATATACGCCCATTCACTTCTGTATTATTTGCAGATATAAAGCCTATTGCGTTTGATGTTCAGGGTGCACAGTTGTGAAAGTCAATATACGTATTACTTATTTCTCGTAACAGAGTGGCAGGTAGGAGTTCAACTCTTCTATATTCCTCTCATATATTTCTCTACATTATCTGTTTTCATGTTCCTGCTTGCCATAGCAAAAAGTACGAGAAGAAAGAGGGGTGAGGGAAGAAGAATGAGGAAATGGAAGAAGAAAAAAAAGACGTTCCAAGGAATATTCTTGTATTATTTTCATATTTATTCCTCACTAAACCACAAGTTTTTGAAAATATACCTCATGTTGACAGTTGACTGCGCAAGGAGTAACATTCTAATAGCTATGACAGAAAAGACTGTCTTTAAGGCGATCTCTGTGCATAGGTGTCATGCTACGGAAGCACACAGAGGGCATGGAGGTAAAGCCCATGGACCAGACTCCATTTTAAGACGTGATTTCCCTTTAATGACCAGTAAATTCTCCATCACTTATGGAAACAAAGGTTTATTTCAGTGTTCAAAAGAGCCTGCCATTGGATGCTATTTGATCGGATTGTACCCAGTCCACACACTCTCACTCTATTCTTTAAGAAGTTTCCTCCCATCTTAGGCTACATCCGTTCCTTTCAGGTTTTCCAAGTAAAATTTTGTATTCATTTCTCATCCATCCCGCGCATCTTACACGTGCAACCCATCGCACTCTGCTTTGTTGATTCTGCGATTCCTACGCAACGGCCAACTGTTGGGGCTACAATACTGCTATTGTTACTTCCTATGCAACGGTCTGTTCTAGCGTTTCCATGGAAGTGACTCTTCTGGATTCCAAACACGTTACAATATCAACAGTGTAGTAACAGTTAATGACGCATTCTTAACCTTGGCACTACATAGAAGTGAGCAGTAATCTTAACGACGAGGCCGCCTTAACCCCCGCTCCCCCCAAAATTCTTTTAATGACTGAGCCCAGGACTCTATGGCTTTCCTGCCGAAAATAGAACTCCACTTCTCCAGCCAGTAATTACTCATGAAAGACGTCATTGAAAGTGTCCGATTTGTAATCAATCAGGATGGAGCAAATCGAATCTCGTGCAGTTATGAGTGTATTCTGGGTGTATTATGTACAAACACTTCATATTGCCATATAAAAATCTGTTATTTTTTTCATGACTCAGTTGCAGAGTGACCTATCTGATTAAGCATTTTCCATCATAAAGGAAGTATGTTCTCAGGTGTGTAACACTAGAATTCTGGATATTTCACAAACATTCCCTGATATTCCGGACATCCTCATGTGTAGCCCTGACCTCTCCACTGCATCCATCGAGCTAGTTTCATAATTCTGATTGAACTATTCACTGCCTTCTGAGATGTGACACCCTGCATATTGTGAAATCGTTACCGAAGTTTCGGATGAATATTGTGTCCATGTTCACGGTAGACCACTACGTTTATTACAGCCTGAAGGTAGAGGTATTGCGTTCTTCCGAAACGTCGATAATTAGATATCAATATGCATGACATCAGATGCCGAGAGAAAATAACCTTCGCAGTCACCACAAGAAAGCCAAATCCTCGGCTCTCATTTTAGTTTCTAAGGTCACTCCTAAGCCTGCAAGTGGGTGTCGAGCCACTGCTCCCCCCCTCGTTCCTTCATGTTCATGGTTTATGATTATCCCGCCAAATGTCATTCCACATTATCTGGTTATTTCAGCCTCGTAATGAAACGAATTACCAAGCGCACGTCTTCTGCTCGCTTGGAAACAGCTCAGTGGTAAGGTCAGAAGGGAGGGGCACAATACATCACAACAAGGACCTTCTCTGGGACGGAAAGCATCAGGAACGTAAGAATAATTGTTATAACTATATACAAGACTACTGTTTTCTATTTATTTTAAACTTAACTTGAGATAAAAAAAGATCTGACAAAAGAAAAACTGAGCAGCTGTCCTGTTGCAACTGTATGTATCTTCCACAGCAGGAGACTTACACGTTTCTTGAGACGATCAGCTATGGGGTCCCGCTGTTTCAAACGGTAACAATTTGGGTGGCAGATTAACATTTCCTTTAGTTACACTTCACAACTCGAAAGAACCAAAGTGAATGATATTTGTGCATGATGAATTTGGACAAAAATGGAAGTGATAATGGCCCATCTGTAACCGCACCATGCAGGCAGCTCAGCAATGTTTTCCATTTACATTCACAATTACAATGCACTACATGTAAACAAACTGTACTACTGTTAACAACAGATGATACAGAATTGACCCCAGCACCAGCAGACGCCAAGGACGACATCTGGTCTTTCTGAGGGACAAGCAAGCTACAGGTCACTTGAAAACCCAGAACGGAGCAGGAAGTATCCCGCTGCGTTTTCTCGGAATTTCAATGCTTAACTTCGACGGTTTGAAAATTTTAGACTTGACAGATACGAGTCGCAATAATTTTCGGAGGGGCGTACCGAGCGACCGTTAGCGTACCTTCATTTATTTGAGAGCTGTCAGAAGGACCGTCTTGTACTTAGGCCCAAATTAACATGGATTTTGTTAGGGATTGGAAGAATGTCAATGAGAATAACACCCAAATTTTAGGTTCAGCCAATCAGCAAAATTTCAGAGGAGAGGAAACCGGGCGTTCCCGGAACCGCCAGGACTTCTGCCTCTCCGGAGCAGTCAGTCGTCAAACGGGAGTAACAGGAGTCAGTCGTCAAAAGGGAGTAACAGGAGGCAGTTGTTAAAAGGGAGTAACAGGAGTGAGTCGTCAAAAGGTAGTAACAGGAGTGAGTTTTCTAAATTGAGTAACTGGTGTCAGTCGCAAAAAGTGAATAACAGGAGTCAGTCGCCTTAGTGAGTAACAGGAGTGAGTCTTCTAAAGTGAGTAACTGGTGTCAGTCGCAAAAAGTGAATAACAGGAGTCAGTTGCCTTAGTGAGTAACAGGAGTAATCTCCCGGACGTTAAATCGTTGTTGGCCGAGTCCGGTACACAAATTCAAAGTGCTACAGCCTTGTAATGTGTAATTCTAGTTCACATCTACAATAAAGAGCAACAGTGTTGGTGAAGTGTGAGTTTTAAGTGTTCTCTCTCTCTTTGTGTGAGCAAGGCCCAGAAGTCGCCCTGAGACAGAATCTCGTCCTACCGTCTGAGCAGTCGGAACCCCAAACGCCCGCCAACCACATCCCACCTTTGTTTTCCCCGTTCCAAATTCGTGGATTTCACCCAAGTCCACTGGCGCCTATACAAATTCAAATTCAGAGTAATTCCACACCCTACCCTGAACCAGACAGCAACAAGGAAGCGACGGATGAAAGTGGAGACCAACGTAAGGGCACTAAGAGGAGAGGCATAAGTTACAGAGTTATATAAGTGACGCCAAACGTGTAGACGAACGTGCAATCAGTTACACATCGTGATGTACTATCCCAGCATTAGCCTGGAGTTACCGAGGAAGCGCGAAATCGCTCTGAAGACAGTTCGCCTTAGGGTCGATAACTAAACCCAGCGACTCTGGAAAGAAGCTTGACGTTGTGTGGAAAGATGGAAAAAGAGAAAATACACGCATTTTCTATTGTACATAAAACAAGTTGCGTTTTCAATTTCAGAAGCTGCCACGATGTATTTGAAAATTGCAGGGCAATATAAACTGTAACAGTTTAACACTACAATTATACCATAATTGAAGAAGAATCAAGAAGAATAAGAATATTTAAATTAATTATCCTCCTTCCCTTGGGTGATGGACTGTTTTCCAGTTTGAGATTCTTAGCCCCACGCTCAACCCAAATCTGGAAGACCCGGGGCTACACTCCCTCTGGCCCCCACAGCTCGAAGTATCTGTTGTATTGTGACCCTCCAGCTCCTTGTTGGGCCTTGGCTGCTTTCTCAGTTTCTTGATCTATACAGGAATGGTAGGACTCCTTGGACGGGGGAACAGCCCGTCGCAAGGCCTCTACCTACTCACAGAACAATTCAACCACAGAATAAACGTATGACAAATATCCATGACTCGAGTGGGATTCGAACCTACAAGCCCAGTGTTTGAGAGAGTGAAGGCAGTTCTTGCCTCAGACCGCGAGGCCACTTTGACGGTATATTGATAATATATAATATCTGACTGTGTATTCCGCAAATTCAACTTTTGAATCGCTTAAGAGACCTTCAGGAAACTTGATAAAAACGGCATGGCACTGTAGGCCAGGCCTTTTCCGTATTGTCCAAATTTCTGTAATCAGCAATAGCAACGTGCTGGACAACCATTTAGTGACGTGAAAGTCATAATCATGTAACTTAAATTTAGTTGGTGTAATCAGTTTAAATTGTCTTAATGTTTGGTTACGTTCGATACAATTTTCTCGGGCTGCTACCCGTGACAGTTGTTAAAAAATTACCGATGTTTCAGGGACCATCTCTGTCGCCATAACGACACCAGATCCGAAAATATTCTATAAACTTCAGCCGCCATGACAGCTTCCGATTCTACGTACTTGTAGGTCCAGCAGACCACTGGGAATTCCCCCGTGGATTCGATCGGATCTCGGTCAGACTGAGAGACTTGCGTCCATTGTACCAGCAGACCAATGGGAATTCCCCCGTGGATTCGATCGGATCTCGGTCAGACTGAGAGACTTGCGTCCATACTACGATATTTTTCATGGTTTCTACCGAATAAGTTAGTCTAGAGATAACACTATAGATCATTACTCTGCAGATTCTCGGTTTGAAACTCGGCCCATTTTGTCCCATTTTTAGCCAAGAACTGAACGTATCAAAAAATGTTAATAAAGTTCCCAGTGTCATATTTCATGAAAATTCATTCCGCGACCTTCGAGTTTTTGCATGCTGACAGATGGACAGAAAGACATGGCGAAGCTCCTTGTTACGAAAGCATCAGCGGTGGAAAATGAATTTTAATTTCCCATTACGTTAACACGAATTGTTTTCAATTTATCTTCTCTAAACGAGGAGTTAATTCACGATATCCCACCTTTACTTATCTTTCCAAGAAAGATGTGGAAAGGCCTACAGACATGCAGTCGTAATCTCTTCCTCAGGCCGTGTTCTAAAATCAAGAAGACCCACATGTAACAAGCTGACTAGAGTTCACTGACGCGCCATTTTAATGATGACATATAACTTTCTTGTTCAAATCTTAAGAAGTTCATATCCTGGCGAAAGCACTCTTGTGTGTCAACGGCGGATTAAAAATGATACTGCAATTGCGTCAGGACTTCCATATCTGCTCTTCTTCATAAAGTTGCTCTAATAAGGTAAGTTCCATATTATGTGACGTCAGTAAGTCGTTACGTCATGATGCAAATCAAAATGGGGCCTGCACGCTTCAAGAAACTAATCGTCCCTTTGCTACAAGTCGGATTAAAGACGAGACACATCTCAGCTTAAGAGTGTACTTGCGGAATCGACAATTACCTCGCAGAAGCACCACGCATTCAATAAAGATTACTTATCTGCATTTCAACTAGAACATTCGGAACACGACCAGCAACAAACAAGACATGAATTCACACTTATACCCTCTCTTCGAAAGTTTTTCCGTGTTTATCAGCCGGACAGAAACACTACTTGTAAGCGATTGGATAGATGGATCAATGAATGAATGACTTCGTCTGACTCGAGCGTTATTGAGCCGTCTAAGTGTTCTTTGTTCCTTTATTGGATAATATTTCACTACATGTTTCTTTCTAGAAAGAAAACCGCATGTCAGTGAGCAGCAGAGTCCTCAACTACAACAACCTGTACACCTGAAGATGGCCACTTAGGCCGAAACATGTAGGGAAGTAGTGTCCAATAAAGGAATAACGAACGACGTTGCACTTAGAAGGCGCAGGAACTCCGAAGTCAGACATGTACGAAGGGGGACCCAAAAATAACCGGAAACGACCTGTTGCGCGCGCATGCTTTGTAGTTACGAGTTGTGCTGCTAGGTGGTGTTAGCTGGGGGGTTAGCTCGTACAGTGCAACGGGAGGCTGAAATAAAACAGAATGACTTAGTGACTGACTGTGAAAATGGGCAGGTGAATGGATATGTGGATGAATGTATCTCTATAATACATGAAGTAGACCTCAATTCAGTAATTTATTTCTTGACTCCGTGCCGGGACAGAGGTGAAGCTCCCAAGACAGATACTGAGGATCAGATGAGCTGTTGGTCAAAGCTGTCGCACACCACGGGAGAAAATTTTTGAGTCAGGATTAGAAAAGCAAAACTGAAGAAACTTGGTGAAAATCCTGTTCCAATGTCACTTCGTCTATATATATAACTACAAACCACTAAGTTTAATACAGCCATACCCTGGAGTTTTCAGTAGCTATAATATAGCCACGTGTAAGGGGGGTGCGCGTGATTTATAGACGGGTTTTTGGCTGCATGATTGGATTTATTGACACCTTATCCACTCCATTATGAACTACAGGTAAGTAAAATGCTATCGCTATTACTACACTCCACAGTTCACCGTTACACTCACACTAGGGTTCTCAGTCTTCACTAGTCGTATCCTGGCAACGGATTCCAACGTTATACCAGTGTCACAAAGAAAGTGTTCTTTGCATAGCCTAATTCCTTTCTTGTCATTTATTCACAATTATTCTTCCAACTGCCAACTCCGGGACTCAATTCAATTCTAATTCTAGCTGCGTCAGATCCTCGTTATATAGCCTCGAGACGTCCCCGGCAAAAAAAAACGCCACTTCCTCAATTGTTGCGTGTTGATTCACTGATGCAGAGATGTATTTAAGGCACAGTAGAGTGGCAACGAGAACGACGAGGACCCACAGAGAACGCCACATGCAACACCTCGTCTATTGTTGTGTGACTTCACTGCGCACGCGTATGCTGTGGGCGCTACCCATAGCAACGGCCGTTGTTTACAGAATCATCGCTTAGCAATTGTCTATACGCCACAGTATTTTCAACATTCTTATTTATGCATAGTAATATGGAGACGCACAGTCTTAGAGAAATCTTAAATTTCCTTCGCGATTGTCATCCTTTTGAGCGATCAAGAGTCTTTGACGTATGTAAAGTAGCACAAATCCAACGACGGGCCATTCCAACGTAGAAGTTTCGTAAATGGACAGTTTCTCAGTCAGGAGAACCAGCTGTCTAGCCTTCTTGCTAGACTTGACGCCAATGAATATTTCATGGTAATGTGCAAAGAAAAATCACCCATCTTCACCAAGGAACACGTACACACCAAATAACAGGATTACTGAAGCCATCACATCCAACACCTCTGATAGGTAAATCGCGTGTGGGAGAAGAATAATTTCGACCGGGTCTCACTTCATCACGGCTAGCAATGACAGGGAAATTTGTTATAATTCACTAAATTAAATTACCTATTAATTTACTATTATTAAATACATTTATATTCATGGAGGTAGGCCTAGGCGCACTGGAGCTGTAGTGCCAAGGAAAAAAAGTATATTTATTCTGTACGTCGATAGTCAGTTTTTAAACTTATTTTCGCTTATCCTGTGCATTCGTTTATAATTATAAATGAGTTTTTGTATCTTATTAAAGTAGAGATTGTGTTGCTCCATCGTCCAGCTCGCATTCGAGAGACAAGTGGTTCAAATTCCAACAAGGGACTGCACAAGTCTATCTGAAAATGCTCTTTATTTCTTAGTTGTTTACTTATTTATTGCTTAACGACGCTGCCGGTAGCTCAGAATATGCAGGTTGGAACTAAATTCGTGCACAGTATCTCCATAGTATGATTCCTTGTTGAAAACGTCGAAAATATTATACAGCATGTATCCTGAGATGCTTCGTTTTCGAGACACACGTCACCGTCAAAGGAATACACGACGAATACAGCGACGTGCTCCTAACCCTCGACACTTGCACTAGTCCAGTTATTGTTATTATTAGTGGGGTGAGACTTAGTCCACTTGACACTGCGGCCTTTATTGGACTATTGTACCAGCCCCAGATGATGGTGATTGTGGAGCAATTGGTGGAATGAAGATTGGCAGGGGAAACTGAAGTACTCGGAGAAAACGTGCCCAAATGCCACTTTGGCCACCACAAACCCCTTATGACTTGACACGGACTTGAACCGGGGCCGCCGCCGTAGGAAGACAGCGACTAACCACTTGAATTACTGTAAGACCAGTAGTCCAGTTGGCACTGGTGCATGGGGAATACACATTACATTATCCTAGTCGACATACAAGGTGTGTCCCAAAAGTCATGAAATATATATATTTTTTTTTTAATTTATTGATGATATCGGTACAAAGTGTTAATATTCTTCAAAGTACTGTCCATGAGCATCTACACATTTCTTCCACTGACTCTCCCATGCCCAGTACTCCCCCTCAAAGGCCTCGACGGGAACCTCATTTAAAGCTGTTGTCACGGACGCTTGGATAGCCTGAATGCTTTCAAAACGGCGTCCTCTGAGTGCAGTCTTGATCCTCGGAAACAAAAAGAAGTCGGCCGGAGCTAGGTCGGGGCTGTAGGGTGGCTGCGGCAGCGTTGCCACGTGGTGCTTCGCCAGGAACTCACGGAGAGCAGAGACGTGTGGCTGGGCGCATTGTCGTGATGCAGCCGCTAGTTAGCGGCGATGTATTTTCGCACGCGGATGGCCCTTTTCCTTAATCTTTCTAGAACATCCACGTAGTAGGGAGCCTTGACGGTCTGTCCCTGGGGTAGAAACTCTTTGTGGACCACACCCTTGGCTTCGAAAAAGACGATGAGCATTGTTTTCATTTTGGATTTGCTCATCTTCGCCTTCTTCGGTTTCGGGGAAGCCGAGGTGTGCCATTCAGCACTCTGGCGCTTCGTTTCTAGGTCGTACTCAAATGTCCACGTTTCGTCACCGGTAATAACACAGTCTAAATAATGAGGTTCAATTTCCACACGTTCCTTCAATTCACTCGCGATCAACACTCGATTGGCCTTTTGCTCGTCCGTCAACAATTTGGGGACCAGCTTGGCGCACGCCTTTCGCATGTTCAATTCATCCATAACGATGCGATGCACAACGGTTTTTGGAATGTTCAGAGTGTCGGCTAACAACCGGACAGTCATTCGACGGTCAGTATTCAACACATCACGCACACGAGTCACATTTTCATCGGTTTGGCTTGTTGATGGCCGTCCAGAGCGGGGGTCATCTTCCACTCCTTCCTGGCCCTCCTTAATCTTCTTCACCCGCCTTGTAACTTGCACATATGATAGGGCAGACTCCCCGTAGGCTTGCTTAAGCAGTTCGTGGGTTTCGGCAGCTTTTCTGTTGAGCTTTGTGCAGAACTTGACCGCCCAACGTTGTTCGAAAGTATCCGCCATCGCGCGCCGTGACGTGGTCACAAAACACAGGTGCACTAAATCAGCGATACTGACGCCTCCGATGCTCGAGCAGACTGACCTTGGGCGCGCTGTGAAGCTAAAGGCCTCTCCCCCTAACCCAACCGGTTCCAGCACGCTCCGACTAGTAGGAGCGCCGGAAAGAAATATATTTCATGACTTTTGGGACACACCTTGTAATCCAAACCCTAACGTGTTTCGGCGACTAGAACGGAGTCTCCGTGTGACGGGAAATGTAACAAGTATGGCACACGTGAATGCAGTTCGCCCACGAACTGTACGAGCAGTAGCCATTGAAGATCACTTTATAGCAGCTGTGGAACGAGAGCCGTAGAGATGCTCACGCGACCTCGCACGAGAAATGGGACTGTACCAACGGAGGATCATGCAAGTACAACTACATGACAATCAGTTCCACCCATACCACTAACTGAATAGCGGTGGGTGCATCTCCTTCCAGAAGATCGTCGTCTACGGATGGAATTTTAAGACTGGTTGCGGATAAGCCCTTTATACATAACATTCTGTGGACAGACATATGAAGGTGTGCTCAACGTCCACAGGTCTCAGCTCTTGGCATGGGATAATCATCATTCTATCCGCGAACGTGAACACCAAGTCCGCTTCAGCGTTTAGGCTGGAATCGCCGAGAACAATACCGTGGGCCCCTGCCTGAAGGGCTTAGTGCTTTATGATATCGTTGTTTTTGAAGATATGCCTTTATCTGTGAGGCAGAAACTGTGAGTTCAGCAAGACGGAGCTCCAACGCAGAATTAGGAACGTATCCGGCAGTGGATGAACACGACATACCCTGGAAGGTGGACTGGACTTGGAGGGCCGATTGCATGGCCTCTCCTGTCGCCGGATGTAATTCCGATGATTTTTTGTGCGTGTGGGGACACTTGAAGGAGGACATCTGTGCAGTCCTTCCCAGGAAAATTGAAGATCTCGTGGCAAGACTACAAGCAGCTGTGGCAACGGTCGATGTCAACATGTTTAGGCGTCTTCCAGAGATGCCATTAGGCGCCCTGCCGTCTGCCTTGAAGTGACGGAATCCGCTTCGAACAACTATGTTAACTATGAAGTGCCCATGGTTTGATCATTTGATGGCTTGAACCATTTGACTGTGACGTGTATCTTGAAAACTAAACGTCGCAGTACGTATGATGTACGATATTTTCGTTGCGATTTTTCACAAGGAAATCACGCTATTAAGAGCTCATGAGCGAATTCCTTTTTATCCTTATGTCACATAATCTTGGGTTTATTAATGAATAATCGGAAAGAATGTGAAAGCAAGCGATCGTGGCCTAACTGAGGCATTCTCCAGGAAATTGCCTGAAGGGACTGAAGAAAATCACGAATAGCCTCAGACGCTTCATGGGTTTCACTAAGTCCCGGCAGCTTATTTCCAGAATTGTCTCTCCTTCCGTAACTATCTATCAACCCTACAACCCCATGGAGCACAGTCCTTCAGAATCTGATAGTTGCTCAACTTGCCAAGGAGTTCTTCATCTTCAATGGAACTTGCTCCATATCTTGGACCAGATTGATCAACTACACACCCGAATTCAAGATCGATTTTAATATTATCCGTTCAGCCATGCATTTAACTTTCAAGCGCTTCTTGTCTTCAGGTTTTTCTACCAATCATTTGTATGCACTTCTCATATTTCCCATGTGCGCTACATCCAACTCTTCTAATTCTAAAGCCCGCCACTGCATACATGCCAGGTCAAGAACAGCAAGTCCTCATCCTCACAAGCAATTTCGAATGACTCCTTCTTTTACATCCTGTCTACTTGTTTCATGATCACCTTAAAATCCTACTTGAAGTTGTGTTATCATTTTGCAGTAAAAAGAGCGTCGTTAGGTAACCTAGGAACCATCAAGTGACGAAGTTTCCTTTGTGCGTGGATGCTGCCATTCAAGAACCACGAGAAACAGAAATTTCATCACGCCTCAATGAGCCGGGTATGGGGCCCTTAAAGGCCAGTTGCAGTAAATAGGCCTACAGGTGATCTGGAGTCAGGGTGGTGGCAATATTCCTCTCACTAGCCCGGGGGAAAGCTCGTACCCTTACCAGCACATCACGTCACTGCACCCTGCACCGCGATCGATAAAGCAGGCACACGTGCATGCGGGCAACAGTGGATCAAAGGTAATGCATTGCGGAAATGGCGAGATTTACAGTGACTGTGCCATGGAGTCGCCGATCACAGTGGCCACGGGGACTAAGGCATGAACTGTTTTCGCTCGCCCGAACGCTGAGGTTGTGGGTTCGAATCCCACTTAAGGCATTAGCTCAAGCGGTTAGTCGCTGGCTTCCCACCAGGGCAGTCCGGGTTCGATCCCGGGTCCGGTAAAGTGGGATTTGTGGTGGACAAAGTGGCGCTGGGGCAGGTTTTCTCCGAGTACTTCGGTTTCCCCTACCAATCTTCATTCCACCAATTGCTCCACAATCACCCTCACCTATCATCTGGGGCTGGTACAATAGACCAGAAGTGGCCGCAGTACAAGGGACTTAGTCCCACCCCACTAGCAATAAAAAAAAGGCATGGATATTTGTGTACGCGTATTCTATGTTGTGTTGCCCTGTGTGTAGATAGCAGCCTTGCGACAGGCTGATCACCAGAGTCCGGATTTTGATGACCTGAAAATATTTTAAAAATTAACGAAAAATCCAGAAAAATGACCTAAAATATGACCCAAAAATTTAATATGCAGGGTCCGGATTTTGAAGACCTGAAAATATTTAAAAAAATGACCTACAAAATGAACGAAGAAATACAGAAAAATGACCTAAAGGAGAAAAGAAAGAACACTTCGCTTCCATGTTATTAACTTTTCAGAAAACATATGAAGAAAAATTCCTTAAAATGGCCAAAAATGACAAGAAATATCCTTAAAAGTCCAAAAAAATACCAAAAAAATTACCCCCAAAATTAAAAAATGAACTTAAACCTAAAAATGTCAAAAATGACAAAAAATTACCTATAACATTTACATTTCTGTAACCAGCAGCTCATATCCGAGATTTGTATATAAAAAACATCGCAAAGGATACAAGGAAAAAAAAGATGACATATCAAAATCCGGGCCCTGCTGATCACTTATCCAAGGAGTCCTACCGTCTGTGTAAAAAAGATTACTAAACACTAAAAGAATCCAGGGCCCAACAAAGTGCTGTAGAGCCATTGATGAATGAATGAATGCAGTAGCAGTAACTGATTAATCTGAAGAGTTAAAATAATAACAATTATTTTCTGGTTAATGTGTTAGGTTTGGGAATGTAGGTAAACATTCATAAACTAAAAACGTGATAATTATATTGATGGTTTGTTTCTGGCGCACTTTACGCAAAGTACTAATTAAATTTAAAATAGTTTTTTATTCATTCACAGTGCATATTTCTTCCCCAGAAGTTAATGGTCTGGCGGTAACGCTCAAGACTTGAATTCTGGCGGTACTCCATTCGAATTTCGGCCGGGATGAGTCTCCTCAATTGGACTTCAGTGGTTTCTCCAATCCCTCCAGGTAAATTCTAAGGTAAGGCCGCGCCATAGCTCAAGCAGTTAGTCGCTGGCTTCCCACCGCGGCGGCCCGATTTCGACCCCAGTTCTGGTCAAATGGGATTTGTGGTGGACAAAGTGGCGCTGGGGCGGGTTTTCTTCGCGTACTTCGGTTTCCCCTGCCAATCTTCATTCCACCAAATTCTCCATCATCATAATCACCCAGGGCAGGCTATAATAGGCCAATCAGTGGCCGCCGTGCCGAGTGGACCCAGTTGGACTCCCCCCCCCCCCCCACTAAGCGAATTAAAAAAAATTCCAAGGTGGTGCCTCACTTGGACCACTATTGCTTTTTTCTAAAACCTTTTCAAGTCATCAGTCATACTAATATTGACACTACATAGTTTAGATACTAATATCGTCCTGAAATAAACAACGGACACCATTAATGATATCTTTATAATGAGCGGAAGCTAGACTTTAACCGTTACAATTCAGGATCATCAACGACAGAAAACAAACGGATCACTTGTGGAGCAAAGTCCAGGGATTAAATGCTTTAAATTCGCTCTACAGCTCCAGAACACACACAGGCTAGCAATTCATGCCTTCCCACGGCTTCCGAAATTCGAAGCTTGCCAGCTGTGGCATATTCATGGATCGCCTTATGGTAACCCCTTGCCTCTACTTCTACGCTCCACGACAAACTGTAAAGTTTATTTCCAAACGGCCACCCATTGGTTTCCTACTTTGTAGCTGAAATTAGACTTCGAAACACTGGACGTCTTAGTTACTTTGACTCAACGTTGAGGAAACCGTGGGGAGATAGTGATGGGTTTCTGATGGGATTGAGTCTAGGTATTCTGAAGCGACTCATACAGCTATAAGCTAAAGTGTGCATAATGGAACAAACTTCTATTATTTTTATTATTATTATTATTATTATTATTACTTTTTGGAATTATTGTTAATTTATTGCCATTATATAGACTCTCAAATTTGTATTTTGTTTTTAATTATTTTTGTGTATTTTTATGTACTCGTTATAACATTGTAATTGGCCTCTGTGCTGTTAAGTTTGCACATAAATAAAGATGAATTGAATTGAATTAGGATGTTGAACTGCCACACAAATAAGTAACAATTAATTGTATTATTATTATTATTATTATTATTAACTTATAGATGTGTGTGTGGTGTATTTTCCTTTTTCATCACATAATGGAATAACCATTTGAAATGTACTTATTTTATTTTTCTCACCTATTAATGCTAACTTTAATTTTTCTTGGAATTATTATTAATTTATTGCCATTATATAGACTGTCTTATTTGGTATTTTGTTTTTTAGTTATTTTGTGTATTTCTATGTACTCGTCCCAACTTTGTAATTGGCCTACGCGTTGTTAAATGTACACGTAAATTAACACGGATTGAATTGAATTATTGTATTTTTTAACTCCGGAGCAATTTAATATTTAAAATCCATCAAAATCCGTTATGAAAGTGAAATCTATAGAATCAGTATTTCAAATTAAGTCTGTATTACAAAGTTTATTTTTATTGCAGAAAGCTAGGGTGGCAGTAACCCAACCGGCCGGGCTTCATACCATAAAAGATAAATGTTTATTTATTCATAACGTCCAAAATTACTCTGGAACTAAAATATGCTATACAGTGGAAATCAAGAAGCTATCGCAGTATTAGAAAATGGCCACTTCCATCCACCTACTACCGAAATTAATTTCCACTCCCTTGTGGTGTCCTGCTTCGGTAAAGAGAAAACTTTGTCATTCCATTTGTATAAAAAACTAGCCGCACCGCGGTGCTGGCAGATATTAAATATTCTCTTCCTTCAATGTTCTCTGTCTGTCTTCGTCGTCGTAAATTTTCATTTCGGTCTCTTGAGTCTATTTTGCTTCTCCGTTATACATTCACTTGCATTTTCTCTACGATTTCTTACGTATATTCCTTTCGGCTGTAAATCTGCACACTAGTCAGCACATTGGCTTGAAGAAATGTATATTTCAGATTGTCAATAAATTTTAAACAAAAAAAAATATATTCCTTTCATAGCGTTCGGCCATCTTGACATCTCTTACAATTCTTACATTCTGAATTAAGTTAACCCCACTTAAATTTGTTTTTGACTAATTCAGACATTGCATTAAGTTCCTAAACGATTATATATGTGTTTACTGTTAAGTTCCAAAACAAGAAAAAAAATTATACAAATTTATACATAAATTCACATAATTAAGTGCACATATGTATTTTAGGTTACACGTTGGCATTGTTCCTTAGAAGCCCTGAAATAGATGAAATAAATGTTTCGGCCATCGCCTGTAGACGTAGCATTCTCGACGTGGATATCTCTCAGCTTTAAGAGTTTTATTAACGCCATGTAGTCAGTTGAAAGTCAACCGACGTTTCAGAAGATCATACAGTCTTCATCCTCAGGGTCAAGGGTCAAACCAAGCAAGAAACCAGCGTGAAGCAGATAGCAACATACAGACAATGATGATCAATACAAATTTCAGTAAATTAAGTAAAATTGTCAGAGTTTCGGAGGAACAATCTACACCTGAATTCATTCAGATTCTTCGATGTGAACCTGAAAGAATTATAAATTAATACTGAAAGATCCATTTGCGCATATTGCTATTAATGAAAATTCGTCAGGTACGAGTACGTATATTCTCAAATTTTCGCGCAGTAACTCCTCCTTATAAAGGACCGCGGATACAACGGGTTTCGGATGTAACGGACCAAATCTGGACGTGTACAGTTCTGAATTTTTAGACATGTTGAGATACTAAGAAAATTTTGTAGACAGAAAACTCATCATCATCATCATCATCATCATCAGTAATCTGTCAAGACGACAGGTCCACAGTCTCTTCCAAAACAGTTCCTCCACTTGATGCGATCTAGAGCTTTCTCCTTCAAATGACAGTATCCTCTTCTGTCCCCAAGGTCATCCAGCATCTTCTTACGTCTTCTTCCTCGTCTTCTTGTCACTTCTATCCGCCCCTCTATCTTTCCTTCGATAACTTCTTTTAGAAGGCAGTTTCTGCGTAAAACATGACCAATCCAATTAGCCTTCCGTTTTCTTATTTCGTGTAGGATATTTCTCTGCTCACTGACTCTAATTAACACTTCTTCATTTCTCACATAATCGGTCCAACTGATCTTCTCCATCCTTCTCCAACACCACATTTCGAAACTTTCCAGATGTTTCTGATCTACTGCCCTAAGTGTCCATGTTTCAGCCCCACACAGAGCTATGCTCCAAATGTAGCATTTCACTCAGAAAACTCATTTGAAATAAAAAAGAACCCCAATATAAAATCTTCCCTTTATTCACGTTGTGTGTTCCTATATTCATTGCGTGTGTAATTTCGTGAATACCCCTTCAGTGAGTTATAATGGGCATCGGTGTTAATGGAACCCTGCCGCCCACCCCTAACCCAAAATTAGTCCCTTATAACGAGGGTTTACTGTCATAATTGACATACACAGAAAATGTGCGTTATAATCTGCCTCTATACGATACTCAACATACCCGTATAGTTTTCCACCAGAGCTGGCGACTAAGTCATGAGTTTTTCTTCCCCCCCCCCCACTTTTCTTTTCTCTTTCTTTCTCTTTATTTCGTTATTTTTCTTTTCTTACTTTTTTCTCCTTCTTTTTGTTTGTGAGCGACCAGTCAGCGCAAAGGAAGTCTGCTGATAAGCTGCAGAGCTCAGTCCTTTAGAAGCGACATGATAGAAGGACCGACAGCACAGCCGCTTTGTTACGAGTTCGCACCTGTTCCCTGCGTAGTGCTGCAGCCTTGCTTTCCCATGGAGAAGAAAAGGTGAGACTGCATAGCCAAGCTCGCGAATTAAGGAGTATTTTCAGGCAGAGGCTGAAAGCACAAGAAAAATCAGATATTTTCTATAAGTTCAGGATCGATCTGTTGCGGCATGTAATGTCTGGCGAACCGTCCATAGAGTATTGTAAGAAATTCTCCATACTGTCTAAAAATTATAATCTAGACCCTTGTGTTGCCGACGAGAAGTACGAGGCGTAAGGAAACAACAGTATTTTATTCTTCTGATAAGCACTGTCACGTGTAGGGTGGTACGCGTGACGAAAATCATGTTTTCCAGTTCGGATGATTGGATTTATTTGCATCTTGGTTACAACTTCTCTTAATCACATTTAAATACAGCGCTATTTGACCACACGACACCCTCTATCCGCAAAAGTTGGCACTAACCGCTGACAAGCGGCGGTCGCTCGGTCGGTATACTTCGCTTGCGGACTAAAATCACGGAGTTTTTTTTATATTGTTGATTTCCACCGTTTACAGTTCGCCGTTACACACGCACTAGAACCCTCAGCCTTCACTAGTCGTCTCCTGGCAAAGGAAATAAAACAGTCTCACTGTGGCTAAATCTTCTAATCACACACCAAGTTTTCACAGGCCTACTTCTTATTCTTCTTCTATGACGAACTTCCTATGGCTATCTACTATCGAGAACTCAGAACTGACTGACTGCATTCACTTCTCTTATAAGCACTCAGCTCTAGTCTCTCAGTCTCGTCTGAGCCAAAGTCAAAGTCACATTGCGAATGACAGTCAGTCAGTCAGTGAGTCTTGGTGTTGAGCCTCACCTGGGGCTCAAAACCAGATATTTATTACTGTTCGACAGTTACGGTCTTGTTTTCTGTGGGGCGCCCTCCCTGACGAGAGCACGCGTCTGTCATTTGTACATGCTGCTGGCCCTTGCAGGTGCAGTCTTTCTCGGGTCCGAGTCCCTAGGGACTAGCGACCATATATTATTGTCTCAGATTTGAGACTTCCTTTTTCATCGCCTCCTACGACTAGCAGGGTCACGGTGGAGGCATTCGGCCCCGCCTCCACACGGGTAAAAATCGTCTCATCTAAGCTATGATTCTAAGTCAGTGTCAGAATCAGTTTACGACTGGCGGTTTACCGCCAATCAGTTCGTCTTGGTGTCAGCCTCTTAAGGCCCACGACCACAGATTTTTTTTTCCCCAACTGAACTCTTGCGGTAATATTTCATATGTAACATCCTCTCTGACGAGAAGATGGGTTTGTCTCTTATGAATACACTTGATCTTTCGTTAAGTGTATATTTCGCACATATAACATGTTATTGAAAATTCTTCCTTTTGCACTATATACAAGTCCTCTGTCAGGAGAGGCTTTACAGATCAGATCATGTCTAACTTACATATCTTATGCTACAACGACAACCTAGTCATTTGGACGGTCGTAAGCTTGACCTCCACCAAGTTTAAGCCTCTGAGAGTCCAAGTCCAAGTCACATTGCGACTGACGGTCAGTCAGCCAGTAAATCTTGGTGTCGAGCCCCATCTAGGGCTCATGACCAGCTATTTATTACTGTTTGGCATTTACGGTCTTGTTTTTGTGGGGCGCCCTCACTGACGAGAGGACGGGTCTGCCTTTTGTATATGCTGCTGGCCCTTGCCAGTGCAGTCATTCTCGGGTCCGAGTCCGTTCGGACTCGCGACAATATTTTACTGTCTCAGATTTGAGACTTCCCTTTTCGTCGCCTCCTACGACTCGCTAGGTCACCGTGGAGGTATTCGGACCCCGCCTCCACACGGTGGTCTCCGCCTCTGAGACTATAACAGATACTAGTTATATAGCCTCCGCAAGGACCATACACAGAAAACACCTCTATTGTTGCGCAGCGCCGACCGCACAAAAAACACAACTCACGTGGTTCCTACCCGGCGAGTTCATTGGCGCGCTCACTGTTGCCTATCAACTAGCTATAAACATTCGTCTTATTGTTGCGTTTACAATTGCGTTACCTAGTAAAGGAAACACTTGCCTGTTTTTGGCCAAGAATTTGCCTTCGCGGGAATTCGTTTACCTAGCTGTCCCCTAGCAACGAATATACATGTTACAGTATCTAATTACAAGAAAGATCATTGATACATATCAATAAATCAATAACAATTAACTTTCATTACTTCCAGCCGAACATCATGGTTGAGTGCATAGCACTTATGTTTCACATCCCGATAATTCCTTGTTTGATTCTCGGCCTGGAGGTAGACTACTGTGGTCTATTCCACTGACTGAAAGCCTTATCTGAACGATATCGAAAGAAGTGAAAAAGAAACTTGCTTTTGCCTATAAACTAAATATTTTATAATTATAGCAACACGTTTTTATCAACAGCAGTTTTTATTTAGGAGTCTGTTGTGTGACTTCCCAAAAGTGTCCGCCCCCAAGCCCTGCAGAAATGTATTGCTAGTGGGGTGGGACTAAGTCCCTTGTACTGCGGCCACTTCTGGCCTATTGTACCAGCCCCAAATGATAGGTGACTGTGATTGTGGAGCAATTGGTGGAATGAGGATTGGCAGGGGAAACCGAAGTACTCGAAGAAAACCTGCCCCAGCGCCACTTTTTTTCCCACAAATCCCACTTGACCAGACCCGGGATCGAACCCGGGCCGCCACGATGGGAAGCCAGCGAATAACCGCTTGAGCTATGGCGCGGCCTTCAGAAATGGAAGCACAAGCATTGCACGACATTCTAGTCCTGTAACGCAACCGTTACCTTCACTTTCCCTTGCCTTACTTACAGGTGGTATCAGGGTCGCATCACCCTTCTTCGCTCGTTCACCGTGCTGCTGGCGCCTACTGCAGTTTTAATTAGGATTGCAGGACGAGAATGTGGAATGATTCGAGACGATGAAGTAGTTTAGCCGTAAAGAGATTTCGTGTCAGATCATAGTTTCAGTGTAGGAATATGCAGTCGGATATAAAAGAAAATGAATTGAGTATCTGAGTCTGCTAACCATGAATGAATCAGTCCGGTAGAGTATAACGCAGTTTACATTTGGAAAGCAACATTAGGTGTATTTGACAGTGTGTTACTTATCACCGCTCATATAATGAATAATTAAACACAATATCAAATTCCGCTAGAAACGTGGAATGTTGAGCGAAGAATTTCATAAAATTATTTCTTAAAATTAGCCACAAACAAATTTATTCCTTACACTAAACCCACTTCTCTTAGACCTCTTTGAAGAATTTACAGATAACTTCCGAGACGAAGCGAAGAAGACGTGAAGAGGTGAAAACAGGTTAGGATAACCAGTAAGCACTCGTAACTTCACCTGAAAATCAAACGGCGTAGCGTATGCTGCTACCGCAACCTCCTGAGTAATGGGTAGTCAAAAATATTAGACATGAGTAAATTGTAAGAACCAAGTAAATTGTTAATTTTTACAGTATACCAGAAGCATAAAAAAAATACACATCGTTTATCAAAAGTCACAGAAATTATCCTGCGTTAGCCTATGAATTATGCATGCATGCCATCAAATGAAAAATAATACAGTTTCGTTAACATGTGGGCATGTAATATACAGTGGTTCCAGAATAATGTTATATTTTTTGTTTAAATATTTTATTTATAGTACGTCAAGAGCAGAAAGCAAAAATGGTAGTATAAAAGTACCGTTGATCTACTCTTATTGGAGACGTTCAAAACATCCACCGTTAAGTGCCCAGATGTGATCCACAATGCAGAAAACAGAAGCTGAAACAGGACACCCGTGTGGGGAACTGTAGAAATATGCAACCTCCGATACACATAGCGTTCTCTCCCTCCCCTTGGCCTCACCACTCTTATTACCGCCAAAAACTGCAGTCTGATTGCCAAAGTGAAATAATCCGTACTAACACTCATCTCTGTCGTTATCTTGTGAAACTATTATACAAAATATCTGTGTATAATTTTAATTAGGCAGACTTTGAAAGGCACTCCAGCACTTAACTTATAATTCCATCAGTTGGTAAAAGAACAATTTCTCTATGTGACACTTCAGTGGATGTACTGATCACATGCTGAATTTAGAAAGTATCATTCCTTGTGAAGACAATAAATTAAATTCTAAATTTCACATACAACAAATTAAATATATTTTCAACCATACCATGAATAGTACAACTTTTCTTGCATGTTATTCTGTCTTTCGCTTACATTTATTTTTCGTTTGCTTTATTTTGGTCATTTTTATCGCTTACTGTTCTGTTTCGTAATTTTTTTTTTGCGGAAGTAGTGTGCATACTTACATCAAAATTTAGTTAGTTAGCGGTTAGTCGCTGGCTTTCCACCGCGGCGGCCCGGGTTCGATACCGGGTCTAGTCAAGTGGGATTTGTGGCGGATAAAGTGGCGCTGGGGCGGGTTTTCTCCGATTACTTCGGTTTTCCCTGCCAATCTTCATTCCACAAAATTATTCATCATAATCACCCGGGGCAGGCTACAATAGGCCAATCATTGGCAGCCGTGCCGAGTGAACCCGGTTGGACTCCAACCCCCACTAAGCGAATTTTTAATTTTCTACATCAAAATTTGTCCCATGTTTTTGAGATGTTCTACTTGACGTCCAGTAGTTTTACTTGGCTATTTAACGACGCTGTCAGTATAGAGACTATATAGCGTTTGTTGACGTCCACTCATATCGAGTGTTCAGTATTAACAGACTTCAACCCCCCGCCCCCATGAACCCACCGTTATAGTACAGCAAACTTAACCCTCTCTACTACAACCCTCTGACACAGTAAATAAGAAAGAATGGGGAACAGTGGACATGATATAAACTATTCATAAAACTTGAAGACATCCAATAAAATACTGATTTTGTCCTCCCATTGAAACCATAAATATCTAAAGATGTATGGAAAGTTGATGGAATTCGAAGGTGAATGTCAATGATACTAATACCGCCAAATACAACAATTAGGACAAGTGTACCGTGCTCTCTTTTGTTTAAAGTTTTCTGTTGTGCCCTTACACTCTTTATGTTTTCACTTTCTCAGAGAACATTAAGAAGAGTTGATTGATACACAAGAAAACTGATTTAAAATACTTTTAACTTAAGTCTAAAATATATTTAATCCATAGTAAATAGTGCAGTCTAAGTAAACCTCATTTCATAGTATCACATGTCCGCCCATCTATCAAGTATTCGGTTGAATCTTATGTCCCAATTACTGTGTCAAACACAAAACAGATCGAGTGGCACCTGCCGAATACAAGACAGAAGAGAGTAATGTCCAATTTCTTTCAACATTTCCTGTCATTTTGCTGGTGCTTGGTCGCCCTGAACGTATCACCTTCAACTGACACTCGAGCAGCCTTGAAACATAAATGCCATTCAGAAACCACTGTCCAGCTTAAAGAATGTTCTTCAAAAGCGTCACGAAGCATTTCAACAGTTTCAGTAGCAGATTTACCACGCATCACGCACTTGTTGCAGACACGTTGCTCCATTTTGCCATCCACTACAGACAAAACGAAACAAGAAGTCAAAAAAAGCACTCATGTAAAAGCAATGTGAGTTCACAGCATGGCATCATGTGGCAGACTGATGCAATATGCTTGTGGAAGTGTGACCTTGGCCTCCCCTCTCATCTTCTTTCACCGAGGCAGTTACAAGAACAACAGTCTGGGAACTTTCCGATAGCACTTCATAGTACCTACCCTGTCTGAAAAAGTTGAAGCTGCCCTTCCTCAGTTAACCTCACTGGGAGTTGGGAACTTCAAGGTCATGGTTGTGATACGGTAAACAAGCTCTAGCTGAATGAAGAGAAAGCTAATTTGAAGACATGAATGAAATTTTATCCAGATGTAAAAGAGAAGACTTGTCATGAATTGGTTAGGCTACAACATAACTTGATCACTGCATATACAATATTCAAATGTAACTTATTCTATAATTATTCTAGGATCTTGTTCTTGTCATTCAATATACTTCAACTGTATCTCACACTAAACCTCCACAAAGTTGACGGGTATAGATGATATCCACATCTTGCACACAGACTGTTATTCAGCAAAACACAACACCCTAAATTGAAAAATAGTGATTGGTAGAATGACAATTCGGAGGCAACGATAAATCACGCTTATAAAGAGTGAAATAACGAAGGTCCTAAACATGGACAGAATGGAACACAATAACCAAGATAATCACATTAAAGATGAAAAATAATTTTATTTTTGTTATACCAAGAAATATAATACTGTTATGATTTAGTGACTGACAACTCATTACTACAAATAATTATAACACTATCAATATCCGCACCCTTTAGAAATCACTATAACACACTAATTCTTCTCAGTTAGTCTTCACTAGCTGTTGCCGGGGTACGACTCAACTTCGAGTTCAGCAGCTCCTGTTCTCACTGGTTGGCGACTCTTATAGCTGACTCATGGCGGTAACTCCCTCGAACTCTCAACTGAAGCAAGAACTCCAGCTGTTTCTCCTCATACAGCCTTTGATTGAATCGCATAGAAAACACCACTTCCAAAATTCAAACTTACTAATGTAGCTAGAATGTAGACTTCAGTCTTAGGTCACGAACCCTGAAGATAACAGTCAGGCTGTTGGTGACTGAAACTAAACTGAAGTAAAATTTACAGAATAAACTACTGCATTAACTCAGCTTACAAAAGCCACTGGATTTATGTGACTAGTAACCAGGTCATATCATAGACACAGCACTTACTAGTTTAGGATATGAACCCACTGACTCACCAGGAAATAATCATAAAAATTTGGAAATTGCCAACAATTTATCAGCGTGATCCACAGACCACAAACTCGGTGGTTCATCTGTGCCAGACCTCTGCTAAGACCCAACCCTGTCCAACTCAAACCTGTTCAATTAATGGCTTTGAAGATGGAAGAATTTCAGATCAAGAATCAGACAAGTAGCTGCTGACTTGTGAAACTGTTCTGCAATGAGTGGTTGCCAAACTGATGTAAGTATGAGTACAGCCAGGCCGTGCCATAGCTCAAGCAGTTAGCCGCTGGCTTCCCACCACGGCGGCCCAGGTTCCATCCCGGGTCTGGTCAAGTGGGATTTGTGGTGGACAGAGTGGCGCTGGGGCAGGTTTTCTCCGCGTATTTCGGTTTCCCCTGCCAATCTTCATTCCACCAACTGCTCCACAATCACCTTAAGCTGTCATTTGAGGCTGGTACAATAGGCCAGAAGAGGCCGCAGTACAAGGGACTTAGTCCCACCCCTCTAGCATTAAAAAAAAAAATGGGCACAGCCAAACTGAGTGTTAGTTGATAAAGATTTGCACTATAAGTGTTCATTTTAAAATTTAGTATTGATTTAAAAAAATGAGATGCAGTAGTACAGTATGAAGGCAGCTTAGTGGTGAGACTAAGATACCCTGGAGAAATATAAGGGATGGAGAACAATTGAATAATCACACACTAAAATGATGTAACTGTTGGAATCCCACTTTAATATATTTAACATAAATTCATACGAACACAGTAATTACACTTATAAAAATCCCTAGTTCCATATCCTACAAATAACAATAATATTAGTCTTCTGAAGACAGTACATTAAAATACCATGTTGCCTGTGTGAAGATTTATATACCCAAGATTCCTGTGTGCTGTACTATCTGCCTTCAAGATGCAAACACAAAGTACTTTACATTAATTTACTGAATTCTTATCTCACTAATATTGTACTCTCTCACACATATAGTCATGTGAACTGCACATAATCCACCAGCAAGTTATAACAGTCGTAAATTTTTCTCATTTCATTAATTAGATATCTTCATGACAGTTTTTACTTTGTTAATCTATTGCATAGGAAATCCTGATGGGTTATGTTCTAGGCAGATGAAGCTGTAATGGAACTTTGAATTGCTTGTTCCTGATCCAGTTCTCTTGAGAGATATGTTACTCCTAATAATATTTAAATTTTAAACTATTTTAAACATGTTTACAATTACTAGCTAAAAGAGGGAAAAAATGGAGTATATTTAATTTTTAATTCCTACTTTCAAATAGCTCTGAAATGCCTATCATGCAATCCATGGGTATAGTAGGGAATGATCTGCAAGCTGTAGCTACTCTGCATCATTTCAAACATGGTCTACGATATAATTAAACATTTTCAATGCCAGATTCATGAAATTTTCATGCCCCATATTATCTGATACATTAGACTGCAGAACCACCACAAATTACAAGGAAAGACTGGCTTCAAAATGAAGAGCTTTAATCCTTTCTCAAAGCTACTCCAACGAACATATTCTAATTATCAGTACATAATCTGAGCCTTGGAAGAAGAATTTTATATAAGAAAATCCAAACCTATGTCATGTTTCCAAATTATTCAATTGCCCCGTGACTCAAGAAGGTTTACTGAACTGTATAGATCAGCACTTGTAAATTATACTTCCCTACACACTTTCTGGACAAGTAGTGCTTAAGAATCAGAATATGTTAATTATTAAACATGTATAGTATTTTTTACAGATACATATGCAACAAACTCTAACCTAATATGGAAACAGAAAGGAACTGGAAGAAGGTAACTGCTTAATCACTTAACTGGTAAAAAAGAAATTATTCCTTTCTAACTGTAATACAAGAAGTGTTCTTTCTTATGTTGCCTTGTGAGAATTACATGTGTCTGTAGGGTTCACAATCACCACTGGAGTGGGCTGGTCTCTTGGGGGAGCCCATGCCGCTTGCACTGAGGAGGTCAACACATCCTGGGGAACGTGATCTGGACATGAGGTAGTCAATGTTTCCATTGGAGCAGCTGTAGCTGGTGCTGAAAATACGTTTTCCTTTATAAAATCAAGTATGAATTGTGTACACAGGTATTTCATTTGTGATTATTTAGTTTTATTAACTCATTCAAAGATAAGTAATTCAACACCCTTTATATTAACTGAAAACTATTAACTGTTGCACTGCATTCCCTGATTCATGAACTTTCACATAATTCAGATCTGAGAGAAAATAAATTTTCATGAAATCTGATATGATTGTTAAGACACTTCAGGCCACCCCACCTCATACTTTTTCCTACAACAGTAACATAACATGGTGAAAGCATGAACTTGTGAGCTAGGAATGACAGCTTAATATAGGGTCCTAAAATGATATGTAGTAACAGATCATTGAAAAATATGAAACTTTTGTTAAGATAATTTCATTTTTGTAGTGCAAGAGAAATGATTACCATGCCAAACATTTTCACTTATCATTTAGTTAGCAATAATTAATGGAACATTGGTGAGCTATCATGAATGAAATGAAGGTAAAAGTAAAGCTGCCCTATGCTTAATTAATTAAGCACCACACCATTAAGATGTGTGGGGGAGTGGAGGTGTAACTCCACCATTCTTGACCTCAGCAGAATGGAGTTCAATGGTCAACTTCATGCCCTGGCCACTTTACCCACAGGGAAAGAGCCACTGGTATCAACTGGGCAGGCCCCACAGCTGGTCTGGACACTGTGGAGAATATAAAAATTTCTTGCCCCTGCCAGGAATCGAACCCCAGCCATTTGGCCCATAGCCCATCACTACATTGACTGTGCTATCCATGCTCATTATATAATGAAATACTGTTTACAAATCAATAAATGCAAACAGTACAGAACATGACAATTCTAAAAGGAGACAAAATCTGCACTTAACTCTGACCAGAACTGCATGTTTATATTTTTTCTAAGTCAGTAAATCATACCATTGTGTCAGGTGTACTTGTCCTGAACATTACACTTTGATCAACCAGTGCAATGAAATTAGTGTGTATGATTTATATTATATAATTAAGTGCCTCTGAACATTTAATCCACTTGAATTTTGAATATGTTCCCTTAAAAAAAATTATATTGCCTATTAAATATAAAATAAGAAATTTCAATAACATGGCTGTATTTAGCCCCTTTTATGGTATTTACAGGGCCTTTGAACCATCGCCCTCCATAACCATCTATAGCCAATGTCACAAATTTTGCATAATGGCTGAGTTTCTTCGCTGATGCTCATTACTGCTGATGAAAGTTCTTGTTTCAGTCCTTAAATTGTGTGCAGACTGCTTTTCTTTTTCCATATCTTTCAGAAAGCCCTGTAAGAAACAGCCTGGAGGGCATGGTGGCCAGGCCAACCCATGTCCAGACCATTCAGGAAAACGATTAGACAACACTCTGTCACCAAAATGGATGGGCATGGCCTTCTACTTATGAATTAACTTCATGAAAAATGAAATTAGGACTACACTCTACCTTGATATGAATCAACCCTTGAATTCTCTACAGGAACTGGGATGCTTCGAGTACTCTGACCAGCTACCTGTCTTGTGGCAGGTAAGACTCTGATGTAATTGTATGGAACATATCCAACTCTGTTGCCATCAACAGTAGCTAGTAGCCAACCCCTTACATCCCTAGGTTGTAGTTCTTTGGGTGCCAGAATCATAGTCTGTCCTGCATTAAAGCTGAGTTCCTTTTCTGAGGCAGCCATGAAGTCATACATAGCAACTGCTGGATAGCTGACATCCTTGCTTTCCTTCCATTCCTTTGGGTTATATGCTGTTAACATAATTACAATTTTCTTATTTGAAAAATTACATAACATTTTATCTAGTAAATTTTTCATTATATGCATACTGTAAATAAAGAAGTGCAAAGTAAAATCATATACAACTTATACAAAAAAATGGAAAAAAAAGAAGTAAAATCATGTTAAAGAATTGTTACATGGAATCTCACCTCTGATGTAAATCGACACTGGTGAAGAAATGCAAGAGATGAGATTTTAGTTTCTCATGGCAGTGACCATGAAGATAGCTGTCTTATAGACGTGACAACCAGATTACATGGCATCACATCCCAACCAACAGCAATCTTCAATGCAAGAGATGATTTTTAAAATCTATATATGACAAAGACTGCAGACAGGAATATAATAAAGTGCAAAACTCTGCGTCCAGTGACTTCTTAGCTTTCTTTCGGGAAAGAAAGTAGGCCTACAATATCATTACTATGGGTATGTCTTGTGCCCCATTTTTAATTTTGGAATGAAATGACAGACTTCCACAAAACAATGTATGAAAATTATGCCACTGGGGTGATCTCAATGTCATGATTTTTATTTCCTACATTCAGCAACAACACAGTTGATGTGTAAACCTGTAGGGTGGCTGTGACAACAACATTTAATTTCACTCCTGAAATTATGTATGGTAATAGATCCTGGAACACTATGCAACTTTTGTCATGGTACTTTGTGGCAGATGGCTCAGTCAGTATAGTGCCTAGGCTACAGGCTAGATGACTGGGGAATCGGAGTTTATTCATGATATGGATTTTTCTAATCTTCACAGCACCTCAACCGGCGCTCCAGCCCAGTCTCCTCTGCAGTAGATAGTGGGGTCTCTTTCACCAAGAGGTAAGGTGGCAGGGCAGGAGCACGAAGCTGATCACTTACTTCCATTCAGCGCTGAGGTTAAGAATGGCTAAGCTATACCTGCACTCCCTGATACACCATCATAACATGATGTTTAATTAAGCACAGGAGCAACTTCACCTTATTTATGTATAAAAACAAAGCAGCCATTGAGAAATTTTATTTAGCTTTCAGTTTGAAGGTGATCATTACCGAACCACTGGAACTTGTTTCCTAAGTCGGTTAATTAACGATACTGAAGTATCAGGACTATGTAATGATGCTAAAATAATTAATGAAAATTGGGTGGTAGATGGAATGAAAACTGAAAGCAAAACTGAAGTACCTGGGAAAACCCCACCATTCTGAACCTCTGCACTAGATGGGTGTGGTCAGCTTTGCACCCCTGCTGCTTTACTTCTGCAGGAAACAGCCTCCAGCACTCACTGTATAGGAGGCTGGGTGGACCACAGAGCTGATCTGGACATTATTAAGAACAGAAAAATTTCTGTCCCTTACCAGGAATCAATACCCCCAACTCCTTGGCCATCCTGCCCATAGCCTACTCACTACACTGACTGAGCTATTCTGGCTCACACAAGTTCAGTGTACAAATCTAAATCCATACAACCTGAAAGTATGCTTTACAAGTTCTGTTCAGAATGCCCTGTTTACTTTAACACACACAGAGACAGACATTATAGATACAAAAGATCAGCATAATTGGGCACACAAAAGCTCTCCCTTCCATCATCAGTTACAAGATTAAGCAGGCACTATATTTAGATTAAAATCTTAGCTACTAAAGTTGTGACAGTAAAATGAATTACATTCTAGTACAAATTTGATTCCTTACATTTGCTCTTTCATATTCTGTTGACAGTCTGAAACTGGTGGGGTTTCTTTACTTGGGAATGAAGGATGTAGTATGGATAACAAAGATGTATTCAAATTTATTACCAACTGATGAATTTGTATTTTCATTTGTACTTCTCTCCTATAAAACCCAAAGACTGGTGTTCTTAGTTCTTTTCTGCAGTAAAATACTGGGACATGCCTTAAGACGAGTCTAAACTTGAGTGTCATATTTCATGAACCCATAAATTATAAATTTAATTTGGTGTTAACAGGATGAAATTTAGATTCAAATTGTGTTATGTTGTATGATTGATTGGGAGTAAGTAGTGCTGCGCTCTGTGAGTCGGCATACTGTAGTGAAATAAACAGTCACATAGCAGCCATTTAGCATCCTAGTTTGTTTACCTGATACCTCTTCATACAAAGACAAAGAAACAAAATTTTACAACACAATAAATTAACATTTGGCCTGTACCATCAGTAAGTCTTTAAACAGTGTACAATATAGAACTACTGAATCAGTACATAGTGTTTTTTTAAAATCAGAACTAAGTCCGCAAGGCTGATGGTAATCATTATTTTTGTTCTTTCAAAATAATACATAATGAAATCATTCACACAACAGAATCAAGTAAGAACTAGAACAGCTCAGAGTATTTTTAATGGAACAGAAATGTTCTGATTCTGAAGAAATACTTCAAGAGATGGGAGAGTGAATGCAAGTGATCTGTGTTTGACCATCGAGAATTCATCATAAATTCACAATGGAAGCAGCTTCCATAATGTTATCAACACTACTGTTTCCTGTTTATATAGCAACGCCCTGTGCCTGTCCACAATTCCAGGATAATTAGGCACGATGTTACGAAGGTGTAACAAATCAAACTTAGGTATGATGAGTCATAAAAGATGTGCAACAAAGCACTCATGATCTAAGTTACTATGGCATTATCTGATGAAGAAAAATCTCAGAAAGCCTAGTTACTCTCTGGGATCTCAAAAATACAAAGCAGGAACACTGTTCACTCATTACACAGCAATGTCTGGTGACACCATACAACAAACTATGTTCAGCATCTGGCTGCGCCATAGCTCAAGCGGTTAGTCGTTGGCTTCCCGCCGTGGTGGCCCAGGTTCGATCCCAGATCTGGTCAAGTGGGAGTTATGGTGGACAAAGTGGCGCTGGGGCACATTTTCTCCAAGTACTTCGGTTTCCCCTGCCAATCTTCATTCCACCAATTGCTCCACAATCACCCTCACCTATCAGCTGGGGCTGGTACAATAGGCCAGAAGTGGCCACAGTACAAGGGACTTTGTCCCACCCCACTAGCAATATAAAAAAGTTCAGCATCACCTCTGGTTCTTTAGTTATACAGTATATGAGAACCAATACAAAGATCTATACTGTACTGAAGAAAGTCTTAGCAATGGTTCAGGTACCTTGAATCTATTTTTATTGATGTGTGTTAAATCAGGGGATGTTACATCATGTAACTCACTTATAATAAATAATACATATTAAATGTCCAAACTTCAGCCCAGAAACACAACAAATGAAAAGTCTTAAAATCAAAACCAATTATTTCAGCTGAGCAGAAATACAGCTAAGGGCATAACGCTACTTACGATTAACTGACTGAAATGTGCTTAGGGAACTGATGAGTTTCCACACGAGATACGGTCCACTAAACATAATACCCATGAACACAAGCACCAGCCATGATGACCGATTATTTTTTGAATCTATTCCAGCAGGCACTTCAGAAGTACCAGCTGCTGCCTGTTGCCAAACTGCTTCACGCACAGGATTTTCCTGTCTCAAACCTGCAATCCACATCGCAACAAGACACAAATGAATACAATTCATTACACTTAGTTCATCTGCAAAAATGACAACAATATAAATCTCTCTTTTGAGTAACAATTTTTATTGTATTTTATTTAATGATACTGTTTTCAAAAACGGTCCATGAACACTTTCCATGCACCACTCTGTATTCATATCTCTTTATTTGATTCAAGAGAACTTGTTAATCAGAACTCCTGTATAATAATATGAAAGAGGTAAAGTTACGCCATAATACATTTCTTTCAAGTATCCCTCAGAAATCACGTCTACACATATAGCACAGCTAACTGATTTATTACCTTTAGAATATGATATGGATTTTGTCTTCATACACAGAATCAACAGGCTCTCTTAATTTTTAGATGTGGCAGCTGGATTCTGCATTATGGGAGGTATGGATGAAATAGTGGAAGCTGTCTTATGTCCGAAGGAAGTAGTAATAAGGAGAAGGACGACACGCTACAATTAAATAACCAGACTTTGTCACAGCTCCTGCTTGATTAACCCATATCTCTTTCAACTGCACTCATTATTACTGAACTAGATCAAATCACTGACCTAATTAACACAAACAACATCTAAAAAATATGACTGTAACTATGAAGAAAATACACATGCATTTAATCTGAAGCAAAATTCAGTAATTATTTTTAATGATATAATAAACCTGCTTCCATGCTGATATTCTTGAAATCAACCACAGTATAAAGGACATATGTCACGTGTTACCTCACAGGTCAGCAACGGGATAGCTGAGAGCATACTTCGTGGTTAAAAATGCAATGCAATGCACAGTCATGTCACTCATCATGTCAACTCCCGATGACAAAGATGCTCTCCAGAACACAGGATATTAAGACTTCTATCGTCTGGGGTATAGTACCACGTAGTCCAGTGAAGGTCAACCAGCATTTCAGAGAGCCATGGTGCCTGCATGCGTCCTTCAGAATCTCCAGTTTATCACAAATACTGTCATGGTCACAAAGAGCTCTAGCCCTCTGCAGCAGCGTGGAAAGTATGAGGTGATAATAATAACCAGACTTAAGGTAGAGATCTGTGGGTAGGCTTACAGCATGCATTATGCCCCAGACAGCCATCAATCCTCCTGTACATTCAGGAAGGGGAGGTAGTCATCTCTTTCCACCTCGATGATGAACTGAATGTTCTGGTGGCTACAGTTCAGGTGGCTGATGAAGTCTCTCAGCCTGTCAGGCCCTTGGGACCAGATGATAAAAGTGTCATCCGCATAATGGAATCAGCAGAACCTCCATGAGAAAGTTGGTGACCACAGGAGACAATAAAAAACTTGTCACCCCACTGGGATTTTTGCAGAACTGGCCACTGAAGCCAAAGTAAAAGCTGGGTTGGGTCATGGTGGAAGAGCCTCAGAATACCTCCCTCAAAATGTCAACTTAGGAGGCTCATGGCTTCCTCAGTCTGTACCTTAGTGAACAGTGACACCACACTGAAGCTGGCCATTACGTCCTGGGGTTCAGCCCAGAGAGAACCCATGTGCGGACAAAGTCAACCACATTCTTCACCAAATGCAGAAAGCTGACAATATGAGAGCCAAGTTGGTTTGCCATAAGTTTTCACAAGTAGTAGGTGGGGCCCCAATGGTGCTCTCAATGGGCTTCATGGAAAACCCTTGTTTATGGAGATCTGAGAGCTTGTAAAGTCTTGGAGGTCTTGAACATTGTGGTAAAGTTGTCGGCTAACCTCAGAAGATATGGATCTCCTTAGTAGAAGAGTGTCCTTGCATTCCACAGCCTCAGTACAATCATAAAACTTTTTCAAGGTTTTGAATTCCAACACACACACACATACTTATGACTTCTCTCCCCCATGTTACCATGCCTGCATTACCAGTCCTTTTCAGGGCCTGTTGAGGATCAAATTTGGGATTGAAAATTTAAGTCATTACCTAGGTGCCTGGAGACTTGCGAAAGGTGTTTTGCAGTGAAAGAGCAAAGATGACAACACATGGACACGCAATGAGGTTAAGAATGCGATAATCAGCATTCATGCGTAATACCGTATGCAAGACGCTCCGCTAACTAGGCCACTGGAGAGGGTCATATGAGTAAATACACAGCGATAAGACGCAAGAGGTCCACCCCCAGCCACATAGAATATCCAATGAGAATAGAACGTTAGGAAATTAGAACACAAGGGAGGAGCTATCTACCCCCTTTGTCGTCCACGCGGAATCAGCGAATTAAGACTATAAATGAGGGAAATTCAAGAGACTTGGAATTCTGATTTTAAACAGAATATTGAGTTGTCAGCCGGAGGCGCTGCTCAATATGGGTTTAACAAGCGCCGGAAGGGCCTACAGTCTTCTATGTCAAGTAAGTCTTGTTCACGTATATTAGCCATGCCGAGTGATAATAACGTTGTTCCATAGTATTGGTGATACAGTGTGTTGAGATATTGCATGTGCAATTTCAAGTGTACCCAGTGAGCCCCGAGGGTAGGATGATAGATTAATGTGAAGGCCTAGGACATTAGGCAGGCCAACAGTGATTCATAATATATATATATATAT